>NC_060173.1:80619641-80769641 GCF_021184085.1 Oncorhynchus gorbuscha
GGTTCCTCCTAGAACCGTTTATGAACAGTTCTACCGAGAACCCTTTTATCTTTGGAGAAATGATTTCTAGATGAACAGATCCACCAGCCTTATTAGCCTTTAAAAATGAATGATTTATGACAATATGTTACATATATAAGGCCTTTCTTTGAGGGCCAAGTTAGACCCTAACACAGGGCTGTTAGGAATCTGCTGGTTTACAGGCCACATGAGGCCTGCAAGTCACATGACGCTGCCCTTGCAAAGTGATGTGTAAATCCAATTGGAATCCAGCCAGAGTTAGGATATCTAACAAGTGGAATTGTTAACAAACCTCTAGACGAGCTTCAATGCCATACAACACTCCATCTGTGGCCTCCAACTGCTCTTAAATGCAAGTAAAACTAAATGCATGTTCTTCAACCGATCGCTGCCCGCGCCCGCCTGCCCGTCTAGCATCACTACTCTGGACGGTTCAGACTTAGAATATGTGGAATACAAATACCTAGGTGTCTGCTCGACTGTAAACTCTCCTTCCAGACTCACATTAAGCATCTCCAATCCAAAATTACATCTAGACTTGGTTTCCTATTTCACAACAAAGCCTCCTTCACTTTTGCTGCTAAACATAAGCTTGTAAAACTGACTATCCTATCGATCCTTGACTTCGGCGATGTCATTTATAAAATAGCCTCCAACACGACTCAGCAAATTGGATGTTGTCTATAATAGTGCCATCCGTTTTGTCACCAAAGCCCCACATACTACACACCACGGCGATCTGTATGCTCTCGTTGGCTGGCCCTCGCTTCATATTTGTCATCAAACCCACTGGCTCCAGGTCATCGATAAGTCTTTGCTAGGTAAAGCACCGCCTCATCTCAGCTCACTGGTCACCATGGCAACTCCCACCTGTAGCACGTGCTCCAGCATGTATATTTTACTGTTCATCCCCAAAGCCAACTCCTGCTTTGGCTGCATTTCCTTTCAGTTCTCTGCTGCCAATGACTGGAACGAATGGCAAAAATCACTGAAGCTGGAGACTTATATCTCCCTCACAAACTTTAAAAATCAGCTGTCAGAGCAGCTTACCAATAATCATTGCACCTGTACATAGCCCATCTGTACACAGTCCACCCAACTACCTCATCCCCATATTATTTTTATTTTTTTTGCTCCTTTGCACCCCAGTTTCTGTACTTGCACATCATCTTCTGCACATCTATCACTCCAGTGTTTAATTGCTAAATTGTAATTATTTCGCCACTATGGCCTATTTATTTTCTTACCTCCCTAATCCTACTATATTTGAACACACTGTATATAGATTTTTCTATTGCGTTATTGACAGTACGTTTGTTTATCCCATGTGTAACTCTGTGTTATTTGTGTCGCACTGCTTTGCTTTATCTTGACCAGGTCGCAGTTGTAAATGAGAACTTGTTCTCAACTAGCCCTACCTGGTTAAATAAAGGTGAAAAAAAATACAATAACTAACTACTTGGATTATTTTTTTTAACTAATGTTTTTTTGTAGCATAAAATGTATCAACCAATCAGTGCAAAAACACAGATAATACATTTACATTTACATTTAAGTCATTTAGCAGACGCTCTTATCCAGAGCGACTTACAAATTGGTGCATTCACCTTATGACATCCAGTGGGACAGTCACTTAACAATAGTGCATCTAAAACTTAGGGGGGGTGGGGTGAGAGGGATTACTTAACCTATCCTAGGTATTCCTTAAAGAGGTGGGGTTTCAGGTGTCTCCGGAAGGTGGTGATTGACTCCGCTGTCCTAATACATTACAACAAACACAAAATCTCCCTGCAATAAAGCATGCTGGGAAATTATATTTGGTTCTATGTAGAACCCTTCTTGCCTTCCAAGGAATCATCAAAGAACCCTTTCTTCCAAAAACAGTTCTTATGATATTAAAGGTTCTAGGTAGAACCCTTTACCTTACAAAGAACCATAGTCTTTCAAAAGACTGGTAGAACCAGAAAAATGGTTCTTCTTCTGGTAGAACCCTATCCTTCCACAAAGAACACTGTTGGAACCCTTTTCTTTCGAAGTGTAGTCAAGGAACAGGTGTTCCTTTTTTCCAGATGTGTTTGGACCGTGTGCATGGCGATGGAAATGGAATCTTCCATGGATCTGTTGGAGTGGTAGGCAAATTGGTGTGAGTGCAGTGTGTCTGGCATGCTGACGTTGATGTGGGCCATTGCCAATCTCTTGAGGCACTTCACGATGACAAGGGTATGTGCAAAATGGGTGAAAACCATTTGGGCATGTCACCTTGGTTTTCTTGGGCACTGAGATGATGGTCTCCTTGAAAAAGGTGGGGAATACAGTCTGGGACAGTGACAGGTTGAAGGTTCCAGAGAAGACGCTTGTTAGCTGGTCAGAGCCCACTCTGGGGACGGAGACTGGGTTGCCACCTGGGCCAGCGGCTTTCTGAGTGTTCACTCTGAGAGTTTTCCTCAAGTCAGCCTCGGAGTGCGAAAAGCACCTGGTCATCCGGAGCAGAGGGAGTCTTCCTGGATGGCTTGGTGTTGTTTGCCTAGAAGTGAGCATTGAATGTATTAAGCTCATCTGGGAGGGAGGCTTCAGTGGGCATCACACAGCTGGATATGCCTTTGTAGTCTGTGATGGTTTATAGTCCTTGCCACATACGTCTCGAGTCTGTTGTCGAACAATCTCAAGTTTGAGTCTGTGTTGTCTTTTTGCATCCCTAATGGATTTGCGGAGCTCGTACCAGCTTGCCTTATACACATCACGTGTAACCGAGTCATCAGGGTATGTTTTGCTGGCATTGAATGCTGCGGTAAGGGCTAAGTCAGACATGCAATATAGTATGTCTCTCTGTCAAAACTCTTGCATGACAGATAATAAGAGCATAAAGCTCTATGGTTCTGCTCCATACTGTCTCCTGGCATTGACATTAACAGTGATAAAGCACCTAAAACTCCTAGACGACTGCTCATTATTTCATTAAATGTACCTTCCGAACGACTTCCACGAAGCAAAAGTGATGACAAGGTAAAATAGATTAATTAAGAACCCTCCATCGAACAGTCACTTTATCTAGAATTGCGCTTGTCACAGGAATTTAGGATCTGATTGACTTGAATAGATTACGCCTCTCTCTCGCTCTGCGTTTGAGCAGAATAGGAAATTAATTATCAGTGACATTTAGTCTTTTTTTATTCAAATAATTATAGCTAGCTCTGTTTTTTTGGGGGGGCTCTGAAGAGGAGATACCAGAATGGTTTCTTAAACTAGGATAGGGAAAACATCTATTCTGTGAAAGCTTTTGAACGATGCTATCACCAGCTGTCATAGAGTAATATTCCCGATCAAAAGTGGCGACAGATCAGCGTGAAGTGCTGTGTCAGGGAGATTTTTTTCCCACTCACACACACACACATACTCATAGGCACACACGCACACGCACACGCACACGCACACGCACACGCACACGCACATGCACACGCACACACACACACACAGTGTTGCTTAACAAAACCACGTGGGGAAACAATTTATAACCATTCAAAATCCTATTTTCCCTAAACGTAACCCTTACCCTAACCCTAACCTTAACATTAACCCTAATCCCAAAATCTTACCCTAACCCTAAACCTAACTCTAAAACTAACCCTAAACCTAACTGTGACCCTAACGCTAATTATATTAACCCTAACCTCCCTAGAAAGAGCATTTAACAAATGTTTTGTTTGTTTAGTATTCTTGTGGTGACTTCTGATCCCCACAAGTACAGTTAAATGCGTCCTATGATTGATTCCCCCCCCCCCACACACACACATCCTATAAAACTACTGCTGTACACACCTTGTTTATTTATATACTGTCTATACACACCATTTATACTGTAAACAGTATATATTTCTATTCCTGACTCTGACATTGCTCGTTCTGATATTTCAGGGGCATTATGTGTGCATTGTTATTGTATTGTTACATATTACTGCACATAAGAATTTCACTGCGATGACATCTCCAAATCTGTGTACGAGTGTCACGCCCTGACCTTAGAGAGCCTTTTTATTTCTCTATTTCGTTAGGTCAGGGTGTGATTTGGGTGAGCATTCTAGTTTGTCTATTTCTTTGTTGGCCGGGTATGGTTCCCAATCAGAGGCAGCTGTCAATCGTTGTCTCTGATTGGGGATCATACTTAGGCAGCACTTTTTCCCACCTTCAGTTGTGGGATCTTGTTTGTGTGTAGTTGCTTTCTGCACTGCATATAGCTTTACGTTCGGTTTGCATTTTGTTGTTTTTTGGTGTCATTTAAAATATAAGTATAATGTACGCCTAGCACGCTGCACCTTGGTCTCATACGTACTGTGTCTCCAGTGCGCCTCCACAGTCCAGTATGTCCTGTGCCTCCTCCCTGCACCGTCCTGTGGTGCGTGTCATCAGCCCGGTGCCACCTGTACTGGTCCCACACATCAGGCCTCCAGTGCACCTTCACAGTCCAGAGCTTCCAGCGACAGTCCCCAGTCCAGAGCTTCCAGCGACAGTCCCCAGTCCAGAGCTTCCAGCGACAGTCCCCAGTCCAGAGCTTCCAGCGACAGTCCCCAGTCCAGAGCTTCCGGTGACAGTTCCCAGTCTAGAGCTTCCGGCGACAGTCCCCAGTCCAGAGCTTCCGGCGACAGTTCCCAGTCCAGCGCTTCCGGCGACAGTTCCCAGTCCAGAGCTTCCGGCGACAGTTCCCAGTCCAGCGCTTCCGGCGACAGTTCCCAGTCCAGAGCTTCCGGCGACAGTTCCCAGTCCAGCGCTTCCGGCGACAGTTCCCAGTTGAGCGCTTCCGGCGACAGTTCCCAGTCCAGCGCTTCCGGCGACAGTTCCCAGTCCAGCGCTTTCGGCGACAGTTCCCAGTCCAGAGCTTCCGGCGACAGTTCCCAGTCCAGCGCTTCCGGCGACAGTTCCCAGTCCAGAGCTTCCGGCGACAGTTCCCAGTCCAGAGCTTCCGGCGACAGTTCCCAGTCCAGAGCTTCCGGCGACAGTTCCCAGTTCAGAGCTTCCGGCGACAGTTCCCAGTTCAGAGCTTCCGGCGACGTTTCACAGTCCGGAACCTCCAACAACGTTTCACGGTCCGGAACCTCCTGAGACGGCCCACAGTCCGGAACCACCTGAGACGGTCTACAGTCCGGAAGCTCCTGATACGGTCCACAGTCCTGAACCTCCTGAGACGGTCCACAGTCCGGAACCTCCTGAGACGGTCCACAGTCCGGAACCTCCTGAGACGGTCCACAGGCCAGAACCTCCTGAGATGGTCCACAGTCCGGAACCCCCTGAGACGGTCCACAGTCCGGAAACTCCTCCTTCAGTTGTGGGATCTTGTTTGTGTGTAGTTGCTTTCTGCACTGCATATAGCTTTACGTTCGTTTTGCATTTTGTTGTTTAAAAAAAATTAAAGTATAATGTACGCCTACCATGCTGTACCTTGGTCTCCTTCTAACAACGGACATAACAACGAGACCAATAAACTGTGATACGATTTGACACACACACACAGATTTGACATACACAGCCTATCTGAGTAACAGCTGGGAATGGGCGGGATCTTCGACGCCTGCTATTGGCCATCATCTCTGGCAGTGACGTCTCATTCGTGTCAACGAAGAGTGGATGGGGAGAAGAGAGGAGACGGAGAATTGTAATATACCACTGGGAGGAGAGGAAACAGGGAATAAATGTGGGAGCAGCTCGCTGACAGACTGAAGAAAGGAGAGATAGCATCAGAGGTGATGCATAAGAGGTCAGAAACAGTGCTAATATGTGGGTGGCTGAATGTGTGTGTGGGGTGTGTGTGTGTTTGTAGTATTGTGCAGTGTCAAATCACACTACAGGGGTAAGGGAGACATTTCATTTCCCCGATATGATTGATGGCTAAATTTGTGTCCCAGGGAAATGTCAATGGAACTGTTCTGACATACACCCACCCACACACAGCTCTGCTCGAAGACCCTCCTGATTCAGAACAAAGTATTAATTAAACAGCTGATACTGCACTTAGGCTCCACAACAAAGAACACAAACAGTATGCGTACAAGTACACCTTGAAGAAGAACAAACACACCAAAAATAGACTCACTCCCAATAGAATCCTAAAGATCTCTTCAACCATCAGCTTATCTCTTGTTATGCATTTATGATTGATGTACACTGAGTGTAGAAAACAATAGGACTACCTGCTCTTTCCTTGACATAGACTGACCAGGTGAATCCAGGTGAAAGCTATGATTCCTTATGGATGTCACCTGTTAAATCGACTTCAATCAGTGTAGATGTTTAAACCTTGAAACAATTGAGAGATGGATTGTGCATGTGTTCCATTCAGAATGTGAATGGGCAAGACCAAATATTTAAGTGTCTTTGAACAGGGAATGGTAGCAGGCAACGCTGCTGGGTTTTTCACGCTCAACAGTTTATCGTGTGTATCAAAAATGGTCCACCACCCAAATGACATCCACCCAACTTGACACAAATCTGGGAAGCATTGGAGACAACATGGGCCAGCATCCCTGTCGAACACGTTCAACCACTTGTAGAGTCCATGCCCCGAAGAATTGAGGCTGTTCTGAGGGAAAAAGGGGGTGCAACTCAATATTTTGAGGGTGTTCATAATGTTTTCTACACTCAGTGTATAATGACAGAAGTGAATTCTACAGGGTGATAGTCATTCATTCAGTTACTTTTGCATTCTTGGGTACAGGAACAGTAGTGGCCATCTTGAACAAAGTGGGGACAGCACACTGGGATAGGGAGAGATTGAATATGTCCGTAAACACCCCAGCA
The DNA here is from genome assembly GCF_021184085.1 of Oncorhynchus gorbuscha. Taxonomy (NCBI): domain Eukaryota; kingdom Metazoa; phylum Chordata; class Actinopteri; order Salmoniformes; family Salmonidae; genus Oncorhynchus; species Oncorhynchus gorbuscha. The sequence goes on from NC_060173.1 coordinate 80,626,449, forward strand.
AGCTGGTCTGGGCATGCTCTAAGGATGCAGCTAGGGATGCCGTCTGGGCCGGCAGCCTTGCGAGGGTTAACATGTTTTAATGTCTTACTCACGTCAGCCACAGAGAAGGAGAGCCCACAGTCCTTGGTAGCGGGCCGTGTCGGTGGCACTGTATTATCCTCAAAGCATAGAAAGAAGGTGTTTAGTTTGTTTGGAAACAAAGACGTCGTTGTCCGCGACGTGGCTGGTTTTCCTTTTGTAGTCAGTGATTGCCACATACGTCTCGTTTCTGAGACGTTGAATTGTGACTCCACTTTGTCTCTATGCTGACATTTTGCTTGTGTGATTGCCTTGCAGAGGGAAGGACTACTCTGTTTGTATTTTGCCATATTCACAGTCGCCTTGCCATGGTTAAATGCAATGGTACGTGCTTTCAGTTTTTGTACGAATGCTGCCATCTGTTCACGTTTTTATAGTCACAGTGGGTAGAACATCTCCTATACACTTCCTTATAAACTCACTCACCAAGTCAGCGTATACGTCGATATTATTCTCTGAGACTACCCGGAACATATCCCACTCCACATGATCAAAACAATCTTGAAGTGTGAATTCTATTTGGTCAGACCAGCATTGAATAGTCCTTAGCATGGGTACTTCCTGTTTGAGTTTCTGTCTATAGGAAGGGAGATGCAAAATGTGAGTCGTGGTCAGATTTGCCATCAGGAGGGCAGAAGAGGGCCTTTTATACATTGCGGTACAATGGTCCAGTGTTTTTGCAGCACGAGTGCTACAGTCGACATGCTTATAGAATTTAGGTAGCCTTTTCCTCAAATTATCTTTGTTAAAATCCCCAGCTACAAGAACTGCAGCCTCAGGATATATGGTTTCCAGTTTGCTTAATGTTCAGTAAAGTTCCTTGAGGGCTGTCGTGGTATCGGCTTGAGGGGGGATATACACGGCTGTGACAACAACCAAAGAGAATTCTCTTGGGAGATAACACGGTCGGCATTTGATTGTGAGGAATTCTAGGTCAGGTGAAAAAATGGACTTGAGTTCCTGTATGTTGTTACAATTACACCATGAGTCGGTAATCATGAAACATACACCCCTGCCCTTCTTCTTCCTGGAGAGAAGTTTATTCCTGTCGGTGAGGCACTGAGAATCCTGCTGGCTGTATCGACTCCGACAGCATATCCCGAGAGAGCCATGCTACCGTGAAACAGAGTATGTTACAATCCCTGATGTCTCTCTGGACCTTGTTATCTAGGGACAGGACATTAGCAAGTAATATACTCGGAAGCGGGGGGTGGTGTGCGTTCCTCCAAAGTCTGACTAGAAGACTGCTCCGACCCCCTCTCCTCTGGCGGTGTTGTTTTGGGTCGCCCTCTAGAATCAGTGCAAATGCCCTGGTGGTGCGGACAAAGGATCCACTTCAGGAAAGTCGTATTCCTGGTCGTGGTGCTGGTAAGTTGACACCACTCTGATATCAAATAGTTCTTCCCGGCTGTATGTAATAACACTTAAGATTTTCTGGGCTAACATTGTAGGAAATAAAACATTAAAAAAAGAAATACTGCAAAGTTGCCTAAGGTCTAGAAGTGAGGCAGCCCTCTCTGATGACGCCATTATGTTGAGACAATTTCATAATAATAAGCAATGTATTTTAAGAACTTTTTAAAAAGTGCTGTCAACCGACTTCTCTTTTAAATTAATTAGGATTCTAGATTGTCACAGCGAGACTACTGTGGTTATGGCACCCTATTCCCTATGTGCCCTGATAAAAACGACTATATAGGAAATAGGGTGCCATTTCGGACACAACCTGTGCCTTACCCAGAACTCCTTGCAACTCTGAGGCCTCACGGGGACTTTGATGGCTTGTGCTTCCTCTGACTCTCCTCCGTAACTCTGACATTTGATACAAGGTTTTAGCCAGGGTAAATGTTTTAATTTACCCCTGGAGGCTGAGAAAGGCACAGCCACGACTTATCGTCTCAGAACAATTACTGGGATTGTTTGACAAACACTGGCAGGACGTTGTTGCTGTGTATTTTCTTTCAGTCTTTTAACCATGACCGTGCAGTTTGCGGTTTTGATGGAGAGGCTGGACAAACAGGCCATGCTTCGGACAGGGGGGAAAATGGACTGGGAATGCTAATGTCTTAGTTATTTATTCTTTATTCCAGTATACAAAACATCCCAGTCATATATCTGACAAAGCAAACATAGAATTGGATACAGAGAAAAGCCCGGACAGATTGGGTTCCATCATTCCTGAGGTGGTCTTTGACTTGTGTTTCTGCCTCAGTGACATAAAGGGGCAGAGGGAGGGAGGGAGGGAGGGAGGGAGGGAGGGAGGGAGGGAGGGAGGGAGGGAGGGAGGGAGGGAGGGAGGGAGGGAGGGAGGGAGGGAGGGAGGGAGGGAGGGAGGGAGGGAGGGAGGGAGAATGAGGAGGAAACACAGGGGAAAATACAAAAAATACAAAAAAAGAAAAAAGGTCTGTGGAGAGAACAGGCCAACAGATATATATATAGAGGTATCCATCAGTAAAGCCAAAGCTCCACATTATGGTGCTGACACTCATCATCCACCATGTCTACTACAGTTGAGGTCAAGGTCTCCTCTGTGTAGGTGTAACGTTTCACTGTGATCAATGTTGCGTGGTTAAGGAACGACACGACGCGTTAACTGTTAGTATCCCCTCTCTATCCCCTTGCTCCCCCTATGAAGGGAAATGCCCTTTAACCCATTTACAGTGGGGAATCATATTTAAAGGGTCAACTGTTCCACTGTCCATTAATTGTCATTAAAAGCTCAAGTGGAGAGTCAAATTCTCCCCCTAACCCTCCAGACTTTGAGGGCCCCGTTCTGCTCGTTCCACCACTGTATTTAATGGGCGGCATTACAGATAGTAGATTTACCCCAAGCCTTTTTCCTGTTTCTTAAATGGGCAACGGGTAATGTACAGTATATGTTACATTGTTTATGTGGGTTTCTGGTGGTTTTGATATAAACCAAGACTAATGCTGTTTTAAGTAAAGGCCTTCACGGACCTAACCAAACTCTATTGCCCGAGATCCAACACAGGATCTGACCAGGTCGGCTCCCGCTTGGTGGCCGCGGAACTCGGATCTGTGTGAAAATATATGAAATACAGGATCCAAACTTATATTTGAAAAGTTTTGTTCCTAATTAACATGCACGCAAATTTTACACGTTTACATTTTATTGCATTAAATGATTGTCAGGTGGTCCTTGATTAAATCAAATGAAATGCGTCAAAATATTATTTTGTGACTAAATGGCATATTCTCTTTATGAAAACGAGTCCCTGTGCAGGGTAAATAGGCTAATTGTTGTGGAAGAGAAGGAAGTGTAACGGTTCTCTTGTGGTGAAGGAGAGTCGGACCAAAATGCAGCGTGTAGATTGCGATCCATAATTTAATAAACAAACGTAACACGAATCTAAATACAAACACTACAAAAAAAACATAAACATAACGAAAACCGAAACAGCCTATACTTGTGTACACTAACACATAGACAAGAACAAGGACACTAAGGACAATCACCCACAACAAACTCAAAGAATATGGCTGCCTAAATATGGTTCCCAATCAGAGACAACGATAAACACCTGCCTCTGATTGAGAACCACTCCAGACAGCCATAGATTTTGCTAGATCACCCCATGAGCTACAATCCCAATATATACACACCACATACAAAAACCCATGCCACACCCTGGCCTGACCCAATACATGAAGATAAACACAAAATACTTCGACCAGGGCGTGACAGGAAGATGCAATGGAAAAGATTGATAGCCTAGACTAGGCTATATAAAATGTGTTTCTGAAATATGAAGTCGGTTTTTGCTGATGTGATAAATAAACTGAATGAAAGAGAGTACAGGGAGGAAAAAATGACAGGCAAATCGTCTTTATGGGCCTCATTTATGCACATTGTGGATACAGAAGGAAAAAGCGCTGCTCTTGGCCCATATTTTCAAGACCTGAGCTATTTAATTTATTCGTTTTTTTATTCAATTAACTAGTTTATGTATTTAATGGATTCATTTCTGCTTGTCCTATTTAGTTAAGTGATAATGCCAGAGAAGCCGGTGTTTGGAGGATATATTGGCACGGTGTTATTAGGCTCGAGATGAATTCGAGGCTCGTCAAACTGTGCCAATATGTCCCCCAAACACCGGCTTTCAGGGCATTACCATATTCAAATAAGGATCGACATATTTTCATTAAAAAATATATTTTGAGGAATTTATTCATACTATTTCATCCTTCCACAAGATATTGTCCAGACACAAATTGAGTGTTGCTACATAAACTGGCTTGTCGTTCGTTCTATCGGTTCGGTTGCTAGAGACACGACCCAGCATCCCTTGTATGCTAGCTAGCAAACTACGACTAACTAACAGTCATATTATGTCAAAAAGTGCGGCCAGAATAACAGCAAAGTAGCTGCATTTGCATAAGCTGTTTTCTGGTGACATTTATTTGGATACATCCATAACAATGAGCTAATTAGGTACAATTTCGCCTGGCATAGAAAATGTGCTCTCTCGTTAGGACCCCGTTGTTCAGGGGTGCTAGCCAACAACACAGATAACACATTCACTTCAAACTGAAGCTGGAAAGACTGCAAACTCGCTGCACTTCATTTCGTTTGACCTTTTTTCGATTAACATTTCTTTGTTTCTATCCATGAACATGATGCCAGCTGATTCATGGTTTCGACTGGCTGAGAAACACTGTCTGTCTCATTCTGACCCCTACGTTCTTTGCTATGGGACAGCTGGAGAGGGAATTTGAATATTTGAACAATGTTGCAAATGTCGGAGAGACAGACAGCATGGTTTATACAAATCTCCACTGTTGAAAACCAAATGTGAGATCATGTCTAGATACTTTTTATAGTGGAGATCAAGTTTATAAATTGATTGGCTGGGCTGATGGATTGAGACAGTTGATTGCGGAGCCAGATAAAGTAAATAGGCATTTTAATGTCATAGATTTAGCCGGTGGTAACTTGTGGAATAGACACTGGCTGGAATGCGCTTTTAACCAATCAGCATTCAGGATTAGACCCACCCATTGTATAATGTAAGTTATTTTATTTAGGCTATTTTCTTTAGGAATAAGAGTTTGTTAAATTATGTTGAATGAATATAGTCAAGTGTGATAGTTGTCAGCATAAAGCTTAATTAAGCTACTCATAAACTGGTTTTGTGGCTTCGTTCAAAACAAGTAACTTATACTGTAGTGCAGAGTTACCGATACATTCTTTCAGATCATCTTTAATAAAGAAAATGTTTGACCAAGTTAATCTGCTCATGTTGTGTGTGTGCAATAGACTGACAGCCTAGGCCTATCGACAGAATTGATTGTTTATGACATGGATTGTCCTAAGAAATATCAGGACAACTTCTCTCTTCAATTATCATTATTATTAACTCTCCGGACAGTAGCCCTAGGCTACATCTCTTGTATTCAGACCGGACATCAGACCCGCCATTGCGCGCGGAGGACTTTTCTATTCAAACCCATCCAAACCAATCTCATGTTGTATAGGCTAATTCTTCTAAATAATTATCTACAGTTCATTTAGAACAAACATATTAGGCACTTATAATGATTTAGACTTGAGCAGAACTCTGGATCTAAGACCTGACTGCTGATGTTCTCCTCCAGAACGCCTGTACACTCTGAAAAAGAGAGGGATTATTTTCCTCTTCGTTGGGTGAAAGAGCAAGAGAGAGAGAGTGAAAAAAGAGGGGGACAGATGTCACGTTGTGACATGTAAAAAGGTCATTATGAATACATTAGATTGTTTGATGATGAGGACTTGAAACAATTGAGGAAAACAATTGTTGAAAAGGTAGGAGAAAGACATATGATTCTAACCACAGAAGAATCAAGAGCAAATCAAGACACATAAGCGTTTCCATTTATTTTATGACGATACCTAAAGTCTGACCGCAACTTCACCTTGAGTGAATGGTCTAGTCTGGGGCTTGGAGCTGAAGCTGCCTCACTCAGTCGTGACCTGAGACACAGGGTCACCTGGAGCAGAGGAAGGAGGGGAAAGAGAGAGAAGGGAGAAAGAGATTACCAACAACCCATTAGAGGGATATGATGAAGGGGAGGCTGCACAAAGCAAGCACTCTGCTTTAATTGGACGGAAGGTGACTGTACACTTGTATCATAAATAACACAGCCGAGGGAAGGGATTGGAGTGTACCACTTAAAACTGTATGGTCCCTCGGTGAGCTTAACCGGTCTGAAACTGTTAGGAGAGGCCATCAAGGAAATCACGTAAATAACCTCCAGGCTAACTGATTTGTCCACGGCCATAAACACGACATAAAGCGCTAATATACGGGTCAGCATTGTCAAATGATTTACACTCACAAGGAGCAGCAGTTGGAAACGTTTTTTTGTTTTTTTTCTCAAGCTGGAAAGTTCATCAAAGCCTCTTGTCGTGGTTCCTCTTCACTCTTGCTCACCTTTTTCCCATTGAATGGAAACGTTTTTGGAGAACTTGAACCCGAAAAGGGCACAATGGATGTCTTGAATCAAAAGAGGGTAGAGACGGGGTGATGTTATAACAAAAATAAACGTCTTCGACTGGAGGAATTTGTGCTAAAGCCCTGGAGCGTCAAAACAAAATTAAAGCAGATCAAGATTTACTAGATAGTGTAAAGCCTTTTAATTTGTTTGCAGGCTGGGACTCATAATCAATCACGGTGAGCCAGGAGAGAGTAATGCATCTGTCCTTTTTCAGCATGCTATCAATTCAGCCAGGAGAGAGAGAGAGAGAGAGAGAGAGTGTCCGACTGAGGGAAAATTAGGAAAAATGAGAGAGAGAGAGAGAGAGAGAGAGAGAGAGAGAGAGAGAGAGAGAGAGAGAGAGAGAGAGAGAGAGAGAATCAGACTGAAGGAAAATGAGAGAATCAGAGGGAAAATGAGAGAGAAGACTGAGGAAAATGAGAGAGAGAGAGAGAGAGAGATCAGGCTGAAGGAAAATGAGAGATAGAGAGAGAGAATCAGGCTGAGGGAAAATGAGAGAGAGAGAGAGAGAGAGAGAGAGAGAGAGAGAGAGAGAGAGTCAGACTGAAGGAAAATGAGAGATAGAGAGAGAGTAAGACTGAGGGAAAATGAGAGAGCGAGAGAGAGAATCAGGCTGAGGGAAAATGAGAAAGAGAGAGAGAGACTGAAGGAAAATGAGAGAGAGAGAGAGAGAGTCAGACTGAAGGAAAATGAGAGAGAGAGAGAGAGAGTCAGAGAGAGAGAGGGGGGGGGTGTAAGCGTGGGATTTCGGGGATGAGAATATTTGGTCAAGAGAGGTCAAGAATCAAAACAATTCAATTATCTGTCTGGGTAACTGACAGACTAGCCTATGTTCCCCCCCAAAAAAGTCCTGAGCCATGCCACCACCGCACCAATGTTAATCGGTGTCACATGCATTTGTAAAAAATAAAAATAAAATAAAAAATCAGAATTCCATCTATCATTTTTCCCTTGGAGGACGAGAACAATTGTCCCTCGGAACAAGGAAATTAAACAGGCAGGACACATTCCTCATGCAGGACAGGTTAAAACTCCATCATCATGTTTCTCCAGCACTCGGCTGGGCCTAATTGCTCTTTTCTCCTTGTGTGTTCTTGTGTTCCTCAGACAAGGGCTGTGCCTAAAATGACATCCTATTCGCTATACTGTATAGTGCACTACTTTTGTAGGGAATAGGTTGCCAGAGCCCTATGTAGGGAATAGGTTGCCATTTCTGACGCAGACAAGGTGTGTGTGTGACTGCTTGTCGGTCTATAATGTACTGAGGAGGGACCCCAAACCACCGGCCATCTGTCACTGCAGCACCAGGAGGAGGGAGGCCCAGTCTCCGGGCCCCATAGCTCACAAGGCTAATCATTAAGGCATTAGAATAGAATAACAAATGTGTCTACATGTCTTTATTTTCCTCGGTCACATCTCTTATTCCCCCCCCCCCTGCTGCTCTCTGTGGCTATTCCTCTTTTTCTTGTTGTCTTTTTCGTCGTTAGCTGTGGTACGTGCACACGACCGCCCACCTGCGTACACCGCCACTGTCTCTTTCTTACTCCAGCTTTCTCACACGCACACCCCACCTGCACAGGCACGCACGCACCAACACTCACAAGGTCAGTGGAGGTCTGGTGGGACGTTGATGAATGAATGTGAACAGTGTCATCCTGGACAAACAAGGCCCGGGCCCACATGCTGCTACATCCTGAAAAATATCTCTATTACACCGACAACTGAAGGAATTGTCTTAGAGGTCTTTCACATGCACTCTTCTCTCTGTTCTGGCATGGAACACACACACACACACACATGCATTCAGAGACCTACACCTCACACACATCACACACAAAAACTCCAAACACTCAAGGTCAGTGTTCCAGTATTATTGTGTGTTGACGAATGAAGGTGCAGAGTGTCAGCCGGCTTGGTCCCCACATGCTGTTACAGCCAAATAAATATGTCTGTCTCTCTCTCCTTGCTAATCTCAGATGCCTCCCCGCCTCGCCTCGCTCCTCCAAGGGTGACCAGATAAATAGCTTTGCATAAATGGCCTCTTAAAATATGACATTGCCATAGTTTTACTGTATCAGGGGGGCTAATGCCATATGGAGAATAGAGAAAAGGGGTCGCTCTGGGATCTGATTGTTCTCGTGCTGTCCCCCTGATGTGGTTTAGAGGAGTTGAGGGTTTATGAGGGGGCCACTCAGAGAAAGAGGAAGAATGGGGTGCTGTCCCCCTGATGTGGTTTAGAGGAGTCGAGGGTATATGGGGGGGGGGGTTACTCAGAGAAAGAGGTTGGACGGGGTGCTGTCCCCCTGATGTGGTTTAGAGGGGATAGGGGGATCATTCCGGGGAAGTGGAAAAATGAGGCACTGTCCACCCTGTTGTGGTTTTGAAGAGTTTCCTTTTGTATTTGAGTTTGGGGAAATATATTAAACCGTGTCACAGCGTAAAGGTAGAGGGATGGCTAGTATTGGAACAGACAGTGACCTGGAGCTCAAGGACAAACTACTTCCAGATGTCTGAGTGCCAATACATTACTGGTACTGCTGTTGCAGCTCTGTATGCTAGAGGAGGAGCACCGTACAAGACACATACTGCAAGGCAGAGGAATCAATTCTGCTCAGGAAAAAAGAAAAAGAAAAAAGAGGATAGAACTTTGAAGAATCTGAGTGGGAGAGAAAGTGTGTGTGTGTGTGTGTGTGTGTGTGTGTGTGTGTGTGTGTGTGTGTGTGTGTGTGTGTGTGTGTGTGTGTGTGTGTGTGTGTGTGTGTGTGTGTGTGTGTGTGTGTGTGTGTGTGTGTGTGTGTGTGTGTGTGTGTGTGTGTGTGTGTGTGTGTGTGTGTGTGTGTGTGCGTGTGTGTGTGTGTGTGTGTGTGCGTGTGTGTGTGTGTGTGTGTGTGTGTGCGTGTGTGCGTGTGTGTGTGTGTGTGTGTGTGTGTGTGTGTGTGTGTGTGTGTGTGTGTGTGTGTGTGTGTGTGTGTGTGTGTGTGTGTGTGTGTGTGTGTGTGCGCGTGTGTGTGTGTGTGTGTGTGTGTGTGTGTGTGTGTGTGTGTGTGTGTGTGTGTGTGTGTGTGCGTGTGTGTGTGTGTGTGTGTGTGTGTGTGTGTGTGTGTGTGTGTGTGTGTGTGTGTGTGTGTGTGTGTGTGTGTGTGTGTGTGTGTGTGTGTGTGTGTGTGTGTGTGTGTGTGCGTCATAGAGATAGATAGAGGACTCATCTTCGCATCTGTGCCACTGTATCGTCTGTGACAGCAGGGCAGCGCCATTGAGGCTAACTACATTTTGAAGTAGTACATTTTCTTCATCACGATTGGCGGATCCCTCCTAATGACCCGGTTGGACATGACTCAAACAGGGTCACCAGGATGGATCAGGTAATGAATTTGCAATTCCCACTCAGAATGAATTAAAATGGCGCTGGCCATGCTAATACGGACTTTTGTCTGCTAGAGGCCTCTAGAGTTCTCTATCATGTGTCTGTGTGTGTCTGTGTGTGTGTGTGTGTTTACTTTGGTGAAAAATAGAGACAGAGCTAGTATAATGCTTTAGATTTCTTTCCTCAGTGCCTCTGCCCAAGAAGGGAACTTATATGTGTGTTTGTTCAGCTCCCCAGTGTCAGATTGCTGTGGATGTGACACTAATCAGTTCAATTCATTTTATTTTCATTTTACATCACCACTTTATTTGTAGGCCTGTCACTACTGGTGATAAATAGGCAAATGTATTGACTAGGTAATGGTTACATTAGGCCGATACACAAGCGAAAATAACTCTCATTAAATTGTTTTGGAAATGTTTTCTGAAGTAGTTTTTAAAAGTTTAAGTTCCCAGGAGCAGTAGCAGTCATAAAAGCTATAGTGGGAAATAACTGGAAATGCTGATATTTATGTTATTTCAATGTTGCTGCCAAAAGGTCTTTGTAGTTGAATTGATTCCACAGAGTCATAATTTGACATATGACTAAGTAGTTGGAATTCTGTGGGATCAATGTAACTACAAGGAACTTTTTTGCAGCAATAATAAACTAATATAAAATATATAAACTATACCAGCTATTGCTTACTATAACTTTTATGAAATGATGAAATGAGTGGACAGAGAAATACAGCTTCACTCTATCCAATCAGAGCAGCAGGATCAACATACAGCCTGCTCATCTCTTTACAGACAGAACTGGCTAGTTGAGTTATTTAGACTGTACACAAGACTGGCTCAAAGACAGGATGGTTTAGAAACGTTTTGACTGGACATGAGAAACATGCTTACTGGGACAAAGACCAAACAAACACGAATACAACACATTGGGTTGAAACCCAAACAAAAGAGCGAGGAGTACCTCGAAGAAATAACACAAGCGGACAATGATTAACACACGGGACAAGATCCTTAATCATCTGCGCAATCCACAAGGGCACGAATGCCAACACACAGCACAGGTACGCACACAACCAACATACATAGTAACACAGGGCACATATATACAGATACAATCGGTGAGAATAGGGGCCCAGGTGTGCGTAATGAAATCTCCGGAGGGATCCGTGACACTATGCAAGTAACCATTTCACTGTACCATTTACACCTTCTGTATTCTGTGCATGTGACAAATAAACAGAGATTTGACTTGCTGTCGTGTGTGTTTACCAGAGATGGTAATGTGAAGAACAACATGACCTGCAACAGAGTTAGATTAGGATATAGGCCAAGGACTAGATAAAGTGTATTTTTACCTGGAGTTTAGCCTTATTTTAGGCTTCTACTTAAACCACTTTTAGTCTTTGGTTGTTAACTAAACTATCTTACTCACTCTGTTTAGCACATGGCCTCACATGTGAATCCTTGAGGAGACTAGACTAGAGTCCATAGGGCTCTGATAAAAATGTATGCACTATATAGGGAATAGGCTGCCATTTCAGTCACAGGCAGTGTGTCAAAGAAAACTATTTTAACTGTCTGTCTGATTTCAAATCATACCACATTCCTTCCCTTTCAAGTGGAAAGAAGAGGGAAAATCTTTACACATGATATACCCTGGGAATCCCGTGATACCAGGAGAATCACAGAGCCCGTGGAAACTCCTAGATAGACAAACAAGGGATCAGGCTGGGTAGAATAGAACATCCCTGTTGAGGCGGGTGGAATAATTCAAAGAAAGCAGGCGTTCCGATTCCCAACCGACTCTTCCTAAAACTCCAGATCCGGGCCTTTGCCTTTTAGGAATGTCGGCGAGCCTCGGGGTCTCTCTGTGGGATTCTTTCTTTCCGTTCTGTCTCAAATCCACCTGCAGGATCTGGATATATCCCCTCGGTCTGTCGGTCTGTCGGTCTGTCTGTCGACTACACTATCTGCATCTGAAAACCATCCAAGGCAATAAAGGATTCAGACAAAGAACAAATATGGGAGTTAGGAAATAAGCAGAAGACACATTTCTATCCTGTATGGATTAAGAAAGTTTATGCTATTTTAGGCCCCACAAAACTGTAATGTTTAGTTTAAGACATGGACAATGAAAACATATATTTATATAGTGTAGCTAGTGCTATATTGGACACATGGGGTAGTAGTGCTGAGCGATTAACCAAAATCTTTTTTTAGCAACTAATTTACTGATATCGGTTCAATTATTTGAATTCCATTTCATTCAATTGTTTTCTGTGAGCTCAATGTGCGCATTGCACAATTTCTCTAGAAATAAATCCAATTAAACCCGAACTGTGCGATGTTGTATGGGGTATGTCGTTTCCAACAGGCCAATATTTTACATACTGTAGTTTAGCGCAGAAAACATGGTAATTAATTACAATGATCATAATCCATTGAGCGCATTCTTGTCCGGTCTGTGTCTCTTTTACACCTGCTACATAAAAGAGAGAGTAGAATGCGTGATCGAGAGAGGAAGAGAGCTGTTCCTTCGTGAGGTACTGTATCTCTACCTGAAAATACAAGATCTCTAAGGGATTGATATTTGGTATTCAGCGGTCACAAAAGTATGCCCTATTTACTTTGAAGATCTACTAAACTAGTGATTTTGTCATACAGCGTAGACAGGAGATAAAAGAATGACTTTGAATGAAATAAAGTCCTCAAATAAAACAAATGTAATATGCACACCTGAAATATTTTATTAAATCAAAGTAATTTGAATAAATGATGGTTAGCAGTAATAGGCAGTCACTACCATTATGGGACTTTTATTCATTGTTTTATTCTGTGCCGTGACAGCATTCAACCCATATAATGCATAGTGCATTTAAGGTAAAAAATAAAAAGATCTATTGAAATCGAAAACTGTCATAGTTTTTTTAATCATCTAAACTAAACTTCAAAAAACACTAATCGCTCAGCATTACTATGTAGGTGAAGCCTCCAGTTTTACCATAGCTACTGTATTATGCTAACCCTGACTGCACCACACATTTCCCTAAATGGGACAATAAAGATATTGATTGATTGATTGATTGATTGATTGATTGATTGCTGCATTGGGAAGCTATGAAAATGTTGGTGAATGAGGCACAGCAGCCATGATTAAGGTGTTGATAACCATCAGCCTTTCTCTGCTGTGTGTGGATTAAACCATCCGTCCCATCTGTGTGTGTATCAGGGATCTCATCATCACACAGTCAGTACTTCATCGTCTCAGTCTAAACCACGGTGCGGTTCTTCATTTTATTCTAATCTTTCACCCTAGAGACCAAACAATCAGGAAATTAAAAATCTACTCCGAAAACAAGATAACAGGTTCTCTCTCCCTCCTCTCCACCCTAATGCACACAATTTGTCTCAAAATTCAGACAGAAATGTGGATCGGTGGATCTATTTCCTGTGCTCGCCTATCAAATGTTGAGTTTTAATCATGCCGATTAGTACCGCTGATAAACGCTATAGGCAAACAAAGCAGGTCGGACGTTTCTGTCTTATCTTTCCCTGGCTCCCACGCAATCCACCTAGACCCAAATTCCTATCCTCAGACATACAGTATCTTATTCTCCTTTAGTCTTCCTTACAGTGTGTTTTTTTAAGAGTAATTTGTATTTGCTGTACTGCCTGACTTCTGGCCCTTATGTTCCTCTGAGATACTGTACTTGTAGCCATAGCTTTGCAGCAGATGGTGGAACACATGTTGCATCAGGACACGTCAGGTTAAACTTATCTATTGTTCTTCCGACTAAAAACTGAATTAAACAACAGAATTTTCCCACTCGCAAAGTTTCCAGAGAGAGCTTGTAAACTCTGGTGCATTGGAATAAAACTATATGCAGGCTCAAGCTGTGTGCAATATCCGGGCTCAAGCTGTGTGCATTAATGTGTTAGATGTATACTCGCAGGCACATACTTCTATCAATAGAACTAGATTTAGACTCTATCCCTGACTTACAGGTAACTGCCAAAATAAAGGAAACACCAACATAACGTGTCTTAAAAGGGAGTTGGGCCACCACGAGCCAGAACAGATTCAATGTACCTTGGCATGGATTCTACACGTGTCTGGAACTCTATTGGAGGGATGCGACACCATTCTGACTGAGATGGCCATGGCAAATGGTTTAAATCGTTTTCATGCTCATGAAACCATTCCGTTACCACTCATGCCTTGTGGATGGGGGCATAGCCATGGTAGTCAAAATAATGGCCTGCCCAGCATGTTGGGATGTGAATTGCTTCATTAACTTAGGAACCACACCTGTGTGGAGGCACCTGCTTTCAATATACTTTGCATCCTTCATTAACTCAAGCGTTTCTATTATTTTGTCAGTAACCTGTATATCCTAGCAGGTCGACTGAAATCGAAATCACCATCTAGTCCTGTCCCCACAGCTCCTACAGTAATAGCTGTCAAGAGACTAGTAATCCAAGCTGACAGGCTGGTCTTAACACCCGGAGCTGTCCAGAGAACAGAGTGGCTGTCAGTGAGGAGAGGGATGCTGCTCCTGCCACAGCTTCTGGAGAAAGTGTTGGAAATTCCCATCCAAGAGTCCCATCCATGTCTTAAACACTTGTTAGCAATTATAGATAGTTACTCCTTATTAAATATGATTAAAGCTAGAATCCATAGTTGCTACATACATTTTTGGACTTATAAACGTGTTATATATATATATATATATATATACCCATTGCTTTAAAAAAAAAAAGATCACTTATAAAAGCCTCATGAGCTTAGTTCAACTGTCGTACACCATCAGAACCCAAAATATAAGCTTGTTTTTCTCACCTAATGTTTGTAAATCATGTAACTGTAAACACACACCGGATAGCCTCAAAACGTGTTTAAAACTATAATTGTGAAATCATGGATGGTCAGTCCATAGCTCTGTATATGATTTTAGGAATTGTTACATTTCTCCAAGCCCATCCCTCAGACTTTTACCATAACAGAGGTGGGGTGACAAGTTTGTTATTATTTCAATTAAGGACTCTAGCTTTAATGCTTTAGCTCGTATAGGTGGTTTGGGGTAGGTTCCATTACACTTTGGAGAATGTACAGTGATGAGTTCTGCTCGGGACTTAGAATGGTATTCTTTAGTCTACATCTGACAGCCACCTAAGACAATACAGTTACAGGGTTGTATTTTTACACCACTGATTTCAAGTAATGAAATATAAATTGAATTAAGGATAGCAATTGTATGCAATATAATTACAGTATGACTCAGCTTGGGTGTCCATTTTGAGAGCCATACATTGCATTTTTGGAATTCTGACATTTTGCATGCGTCTTCTGCCAGCAACAGTGACCTCACGTTCACAACACTCCCAATAAACAGATTGGACATGACTAACCGCCAATTAACGTCACATCACTGTGGCGATGAGCCATGATATTGACCCTTTCTCTGTGCTGTGTAGTCAGAGTCCTGCAGTCTAGATGAACTGCAATTGAAGGGTAATGCTCCTCACAAGCACTGAGACGGTTTGCCTCTTTACGGGGTTAACGACCTGTATACTGCTCTGACTCTTTGCCAAACAAACATGACGGATGAACAGAGCAGCATGTCCAAATCACTTACAAACATTCTATTATCCATGGGCACCATGATATCCACATCAATCCCAGCATGGATGTGTACGGGTGAATAAGCAATGTGTGCACACCTGGACCCATTCGGGGGGCCTGGATATCTAGCAGAAGATAGTTAGTCTAGAGATCAGGACTTTTAGGGCTGACTGTACCGCACAGTACTCGTGTGCTTGTCTTGCTTTTTTTACGAGCTCAATTGGATTTGTCCCCTAACGTCTGGTAGATAATCACTTTACTCATTAGCAAGGATTCAGGAATGAAGCAGTGAAAGGGTAATAACACAGACAACCACGGGGATTATGATTCTCTCTGTCCCACACGCTGAGAGAGCAGATTATACGGCTCTGACAGACAGAAGCTACACTGAAACACACTAACACAATGACCACCACCAGTTGACATGGCTCTCAACGACAAAGGAACTCCATTCACTATTAGTGGTTTAGTGATAGCAGTTTGATCACAATGAAGTAGAGGGTGAAGTTGCTTTCGGCCACGCAGCGTGATTGCGATTTCTCTGTGTCTCACGGGAACCACAAATGGGAAGTCTGGAGGGTTGTTCTATGTTATCTATCTTAATATTGTATTTTGTCCTCTTGAGTTCCAGGCGGCCACCTCTCAGTGGCTTAGATTGGCCCTGCCTGATAAATATAAAGGAGTGCTTATCTCGTTCGCTAGCATGTTGCTCACTGCACCTCTGAGAGAAACCAGTGGCGACAGACTTTTCCAGACATGTCCTATCTTACAAAAGGCTCTGCTCCGTTTCTCTGTAGTTACACTTCTATCCTTTCTTCAATCCTTTGTTCATTTTTTTGACATTTTCTTCTACACTTGTTGTTGCCTTTCAATCGCTGTTTTCCCCCGTCTTTCCTCGACCTCCTTCAACAGATGGTAGCCACTCTTGCAATTTACACCGGTACAATGTTGTGTCGATCATATAATTCATACTCACTTCCATATCACCATCCACGGTTGCTCTTTGATTGTTCCTTTTGACAACATAATGTGTCCATACTTAGATAATGTTCTTCCTTTCATATTTTCATTTCATACACACGCTCACACTTCTCAGGACCACAGATATGAGGCCCGTCATGTCTAAAGCCCTCTCCAGGGACGGTGCTCCACTTCAGGCTCTTTTACCCTGGAATAGACCCTGGTCCCCTGAGAAACACAGTGATAGCGGTTTTCTATTGAGTGGATTGGAACGCACTTAGCCTGGTAAGGTATCTTCTCAATGCTTATTTGTCCTCCTTATGTATCCTTATGTATAGTGAGATACTGGTGTCCAGTATCTCAGTGTCAGTCTGCCTGTGCTTTACAGATCCGTGAAATGGGTTAAAGTCTGTTCTAGGGCCAGGGCTAGAAGATCAATGGTGTCTGTCCATGCTTTACAGGGTGAGTGAAATTATTTAAGTGTTGGTCTGGGTTCAGGGTTCCCCTTTGATGGGAGCTCAGGCTGGCTGGTGTTGATAGGACTTTCCAGGTGTAGTGGAGGCCTGGTACTGAGTATATGAGTGTGTGTGTGAGTGTGGGGGGGGATTTCTAGAAACCTCTTTTTTCCAAGGGGGCAGAGTATGATACATTGGAAAGTTCCGGAACACAGAGCGAGCAAGGGAGTGAAAGGGAGGAGAGGTCTATAAATCGTCCTGGTAAGAACTACAGGCTCCAGGCCGGCTGGGCTGACTGCCTCTAAACATGGATCGGGAAAGAAAGGAGGAGAAAATGGTGGGATGAGGAGTCATACCTCATGATGACCTGTTCTGCACCGTCAACGTCTGGGAAGCGAGGGATTTAAGACAGAGAAAGAAGAAGGGATTGGAACATGTAACATCTAGGACTGAGAGTGACCGATGTTTGGAGAGTGGCGATAACTTCGTGGTGTTTAAGTGTCATAAAGGGGGCACCTGTGAGATATTAGTCATATTTTTACATGATCGTGGATATGTCATATAACTGTCACATATTACTGTCACATCCGTAGATATCAAGGTGGCTGACTCTTGGAGTTGGTATTGATATTATTCTTTGATTTGGGTCCAAAACCTGCCTGGAATCAGTCAAAGTGTGTTTTACTCTCATTGCAACAATGGCTGCCTCTTCACCCTCTCCCTCTACACACAGCAGAGTGGTACAAAACATGCTTGATTGAATCTGATTCTTCTCTCTCTGTGCTGCAGGGATTGGTAAACAAACAGTGATGTCCACTTAGATTTATCACTGGGCAGTCGGTCACCGGAGGACAGCTCCCCTCTACCCCTCACCGTGCTCCACTGCAGAGAGACACATTAGCCATGGCAGAGCCCTCCACTGCCCACTCTTGTGTTCCCACGGGAACTTGTTGGCCGCAGCTCACATCAAAGTGCTTAACTTTCTCTTTGGAAGGGCATCCCCGTGTATATCCATGTATATGCCTGAAAAGTGTTCCCATGCAGTAAAGCCCCGACTCCAACCTGAGTTAAGCGTGCATAAATGGAACGTAATTCCCTTTTGTGTGCACCTTCTCCCTGTACGTATTCTGACCTCGAACTTAAGCACGAGAATAGCATGTTATTCACCAACTATTTGTTTGAGGTGGAGCTTGAATGAACGAAGGTGTCATAATTTCACTAACTTAAAGCGCAAGGAAACCTTGAATGAGTGGAAAAAGCATGTACTTTATTTTTAGGGGGATAGAAATAACACCATTCTCCATGCCCTGTCATTTACAACTTGATAAGATCTAGCTAAATGAGTAATCCGTTTGGATAAGGGAATTGTAAATATAAATGACTCGTTTATGGCATTAAACTCAACATATCAACTTTCCCGCGGCATAGTTCATGAAATGCTGAACCATTATGCAGAATTTAACTTAGACAGCCTTTTAACCCCTCCCAGATCTGACTCTGCTGGCAGCAACGTTATTGAGGAAAAATGTACTTTGTTTGACTGTGATATGTGGTTGTCCCACCAAGCTACCTTAAGAGGAATGCACTAACTGTAAGCACGCTCTGGATAAGAGTGTCTACTTAATGACTCAAATGTCAAAACTGTCAATTTACTGTTAGTTCCAAACAGTTGGCATGGCCTACATTATCGTTCCATTTAATGACATTGTTTCATTTACCTTCATTTGCTTCCTCTGTAAATGCCGTCACGGCCATGTGATTGTTGCTGAGGATCGTTAGTAACAGTTGGTAATATACTTTTTTACATTTTTTAAATGTAGGCTAATTAAATCGTTATGGAGCGGAGCACTGATCAGGCCCTAACAGTCTGAAACCGACTCATGGTACAAAACTTGGTCATATCGTCACTTAGTTCCATGAGTAGTGCAGGCAATAGTATTGCCTACTAATGTACACGGCTGTAATTGTATGTACACTAATGGCGCCCCCCCTTGGGTTGTGCCGTGGTGGAGATCTTTGTGGGCTATACTTAGCCTTGTCTCAGGATGGTAAGTTGGTGGTTGAAGATATCCCTCTAGTGGTGTGGGGGCTGTGCTTTTGCAAAGTGGGTGGGGTTATATCCTTCCTGTTTGGCCCTGTCCGGGGGTGTCTTCGGATGGGGCCACAGTGTCTCCTGACCCCTCCTGTCTCAGCCTCCAGTATTTATGCTGCAGTAGTTTGTGTCGGGCGCTAGGGTCAGTTTGTTATATCTGGAGTACTTCTACTGTCCTATTCGGTGTCCTGTGTGAATCTAAGTGTACTCTCTCTAATTCTCTTTTTCTCTCTTTATTTCTTTCTCTCGGAGGACCTGAGCCCTAGGACCATGCCTCAGGACTACCTGACATGATGACTCCTTGCTGTCCCCAGTCCACCTGGCCGTGCTGCTGCTCCAGTTTCAACTGTTCTGCCTTATTATTATTGGAACATGCTGGTCATTTATGAACATTTGAACATCTTGGCCATGTTCTGTTATAATCTCCACCCGGCACAGCCAGAAGAGGACTGGCCAGCCCACATAGCTTGGTTCCTCTCTAGGTTTCTTCCTAGGTTTTGGCCTTTATATGGAGTTTTTCCTAGCCACCGTGCTTCTACACCTGCATTGCTTGCTGTTTGGGGTTTTAGGCTGGGTTTCTGTACAGCACTTTGAGATATCAGCTGATGTAGAAAGGGCTATATAAATAAATTTGACTTGATTTGAGTTGATTAATCTTCCAACATTACCATGGGTTGAAGTGCTGAACGAATCCAACCACATGTTTCTTTCTTTTGTACATAAAAGCTGGCCAAACATGTTTTTTCATTGTTTACTTTCCTTAACTTAAAGAATCTACAAGAGCCGAGTATTTTTTTAATCTACTAATTGGTGCTGAAAATATGCATACATTTGGAAGGCTTTCTTTCATTGATCCCTATTATTCTGAACCCGTTCTCTTGATATATTCTAGTCAGCGGACAAAATTAGACGCGCCGTAATTAAAGGGATGGCTCAACATAAATGTTCACCATTGAATGAAAACATCACCAGAAAATCTGTTGGCCAGTAAGTGGGAGGGTTTCCCGTTGAATTAATATTTGCTTTTCGTGTTCAGAGCGCGGAGGGTAGACACACCTACAGAGCTTAAGTCTGAACCCCAAATACTGAGATGTACGTAGGAAAGGCATGAATTCCGAAATCAGGATCGGCTTGTGTGCAGACAGATGTTTTGTATACTCAAGTGAACAGAGATACAGAGTCAATCTGTCTCTTGGGGTGTGACACGTGTCACGACGTTGCCCTGCGCGACACACAAAGTGGCATAGGATACATCACTGTAAATGCCTCGTTCAGACACAGTGTGGTTCATTCGGCATGTGTGTTTGCGTTGCTGTCCGCCGTTCTATAATGTTTATAAAAACACATCTCTTTAATGGATGTATATTTCCTCTGCTAGACATCTTAGGCAGACAGACTATATGTAGAGGATGTGACCTGGCTAGATCAGCTGTTTATGCACGTCGATGACGTGTGCGCACAGCCGTACTGTTGTGTACATCCCTGATGTCCTCCAAAAGTACCTGTGTGTATTAAAATGTACAGGTGCCTGTGTTTCTCTGTGGCTCGTCTCTATATAAAACTATACTGTACCTGTGTGTTAGTCAGTATATAAAGGCAGTGTATTGGCTCGGTGGCTTTCCCCAGTGGAGAGCTTGGTCTGGGTGACCCCTGTAAAAGCTTCCGCTTCTGTCACCACCAGCACACGGAAATAAATTGGCTTTGGTCTCCATGGAAGGGTTTGCAGTTGCTGCGAACCTAAAGCATTATTGGTATAGCTGGAGTCTCACTAGGGAGGGAGGTTGTGTGTGTGTGCAGCCTTGACCCTGGTGAACCGTGTGTGTGTGTGTGTGTGTGTGGGAGGTGGGGGGGTGTATGTGACCTCTAAATGCTCTCTGTCTGCGTGTGATAGAATGACTGATCAGGAAGCAATACTGAAGTGATGCAGTGTGAACAATATACCCACACACTGATTTCGCCACAGTCGGCGTGGTGGCTCGTCACCCTATACTCCCTTTCATAGAAACCTTCAAGTTTCAAGTCAACAAATGCATGTATTTGATCAGCTTCTCTACTCTATGTTGGTATCGTATCTAATATACTCCAGTTTGAGATATCGTTATCAAACTCTACCCTTTTACCTTCTCACTTTAGAATGTTTCCCAGTGATTTAGTCGACAGCAACATTTCATCAAGATCAATAAATCAAACCGTGAGGGACACGAGGGAGCCAGGGTTGGAATTAACATCTCACGGATTAGCCTACAGAAAATGCTTAGCGTACCGATGTGTGACATCAGTATTCACTGCCAGAAAGCCAAATCATAAGACTGTGGAGTCAAACACAGTTCACGGGGAACCAAGTGTCGTGAGTAAGAGGAATCTGTGCAGTCTTCTCAGCAGCTGCACGCTCTGCTACGGAGGTCAAAGGGTCAGTGATGTATGTGAATACCATGTACAGTATATGCCTCTGTCTAGGCACCACACCTGTCTATAGAACATCACCATACATCTCTCTGTAGTAGGATGAAATTACCCCTAGATGATTTGCAATTGAAGATCAGGTTTGCAATTGAAGGTATTGCAACAGGAGCTAAGGCTGAAAGGAGCAGAGAGGAATCTGGGTAAGAGTACAAGAAGGGAAGGTGGGTTAACAGCGAGATAAAAACAGAACGGTTGCCAGTGTGATCTTGACAAATACACAGTGGTGTAAAAAGTACTCAATTGTCATACTTGAGTAAAAGTAAAGATACCTTGATGGAAAATGATTCAAGTAAAAGAGAAAGTCACCCAGTAAAATCCTGCTTGAGTAAAATTCAAACCTCTATTTTGGGTTTTAAATATACTTAAGTATCAAAAGTAAAAGGAATTGAAAAAAAATGTACGTGTCAAAAGTAAAAGATCATTTAAAATTCCTTATACAGTATTATATATACATGTTTTGGACGGATAGCCAGGGGCACACTCCAACACTCTGACATAATTTACAAACGAAGCATTTGTGTTTCGTGAGTCCACCATATCAGAGGCAGTAGGGATGACCAGGGATGTTCTCTTGATAAGTGTGTGAGTTGAACCATTTTCCTGTCAAAATGTAACGAGCACTTTTGGGTGAGAGGGGAAATGTATTGACTAAAAAGTACATTATGAAATAAAAGTCAAAGTTGCCAAAAATATATATAGTAAAGTAAAATAAAGTACAGATACTCCGAGAAAAACTACTTCAGTAGTACTTTCGAGTATTTTTACTTAAGTACTTTACACAACTACAAATACTGTACTTTCAGTGAAACGACAGGATGGGGTAAAAAAAAAAAAATGCTAGAAAAACTGTGAGATGTATGGCACAGCAAATATAAATGGCTCACTGACAGGGAGTGATAAGACAGAGTAATGCATGCAGAAAGGTTTTAGCTCCCCGCTGACCAATCGTACAACGTCTGTCGGAGACAGACAGGTCTAGCGGTGAATGTGGTGAGCCCCCCCCCCCTCTTAATAACGTGCCACTCGCCAGCATGAAGGGGACAGCTACAGTGTGCTATGGTATGTAGATGAAATAGATATGCCCATATGCCAATGACACTGACATATCCAGAGCCTATTTACCAACAACGCTGATTATCAAGAGGGAGGGTGTTTTTCAAATAACAGTGAGGAACTATTAGAATTTGAATGGAGGTAGAAAGCGGAGAAAAGCGGACTTACTTCTATACGTGCTCCGTCAACATTAACAGAACAAAGGAACCAGGCAAATGCTCAATTCTCACGTGGAGCGTGTAAATGATGTTATGAAGTATACCAAAACTTGTTTGTTTTGAAGTAAACCAAAACAGGTTGTGAACTCTGTAAGCAGCGTATCCAATCAGAGACTGAGAATGGTAAATTGCTGTAATTAATGGCTGCATTAACAGAAATGTATGTAACCAAATGTCAGGGGTCAATGGTAAATTGCCTGTTTAACAAATGGTAGGCTACCACATGGGCATGTATAAAAGTGCATTCTGGGCCTACACTGCCTAGTCTACTATTCTACTTAGCAGGGATAGGAGGGGGTACATTTTTTGTTGTTGTCTCGCCTGGGGTGACAAATCGGCCAGGACCGGGCCTGATCAGCGTTGATTAGTCTGTAAATGAAGTAAAGATTCAAATGATACCATCTGCATTGTCTATTTTACACAACGTTAGTGCCTTATAGGCCTCAGAGGCAGAACAACCTAGTCGACTGCTGTTGAATGATTTATGAATAGTCAGACACATCCAACCATTTTTTTTTAAGACCGATTTATTTATTTAATTCAAGCAATGAAAATGTGCATTGTACAAAAGGAAGTGAACACATCAAACGTTGTTTTTGCTGAAGTGCAATAGCCAATAGCGCTCTACACCCCCACACATCTAGCAGATCAGCTGCTGAAGCATCAGAGGCCAGTTGGAAAGAGGAGGAGATGTAGAAAGTTTAATAGACAGACTAAAGTTAGCAAGACATTTGCTTTTAATCATTAGTAAACACTCCTGCTTCTAGGTAAAGTTTATCTCCACGACAATAACGTTAATAACAATTAAAATAAATAATCAAATGAACGAAGGCCTATTTAAAGTTGTTTTTAAATAAATATATTCATCAGTAAACGTTTAGACTAGTCTTAGTCATTTTGACTAAAATATCGGTCCCACTCTAAATGAAGCCTTCATAAAGCCTTCATAAACACTACATACGTGTTAAAAATCATCATTAATCGTATGTCATGCTTTATAAAGGGTTCATAAATGTGGCATAATGGTGTTACTTAACCACCAATGTAAATTGTGACAATCCCACTATGTCAAATATGACATAAAACTGGGCTTCATAAAGGCTGGCCAAAATGCTGTGCTGCAGGATGACACACACTTTAAATTTCAGTCATGCACACCAAAAAATAAATTTTAGAGACTTTTAAAATCCGTTTTTATGTTTTGCCTACTTTTTATTTTTCTCAAATTCCTTTTTCTTGGTTTTGTTTTTCCCTGGTTTTGGATTTCTGTGTTCACAACAAGCTTAAACCCCACCAGGGAGTCACTTTCCAAGTCTGGGAAAAATCGAATCAACTTTTTAGTGTAGTTGCCCTTTAATTCAGTGAGCATGTCCTGCAATGTGGTTTTGTTAACAGGTTTTCTGTAGTGACGTAAGAGCATGTGATATGATTCAAACGCCAATTAAAATGTTGCTAGCTAGCGGGCTCAGATAAATACAAATCCCCCTAGATACATGTCTCATTTTAAATGCAAGACGGAAATAATCATACAAATTGAATAGTTTCCCATTTATAGTTTCTGGCGCAGCACAGAAATGCCCTTATCAAGATGGTGTGAGAATATCATTTCCTAACACACCTGATAACTTTCTTTGTTGTTACATTTAAGGTTGGAACCAACATGCAGTAACTCCAGCAGGAAATGAGGCAAGAACCATTTGTCCGCCAGCTCAGGGACAAGCCACACTGTTCACAGTCCAATGTAATGTTCAATGTAATTGCATTGCTGGACATTTTGAAATTTCCACAGCTACCGAGTATATTACTTGCTGATGTTCAGTTCCTCGACAATAACGTAGACGAGCTCAGGGCGAGGATGTCCTTCCAGAGAGACACCAGGGATTGTAACATATTTTGTTTCACTGAATCATGGCTCTCTCCGCATACACTGACCCTGTCCATACAGACAACTGGGTTCTCAGTACATCGTGCAAACAGGAATAAAGAACTCTCCAGAAGAAGAATTCAAGACCTTTTGTGCATCTGTCCTATAAAACCGCACAATCACCCAAGATAATTATGTTTGGATATAGTCACAGCTGTGTATATTCCCCCCCAAGCCTATACCCCAACGGCCCTCAGGAAACTACACAGGACTTTGTTCAAACTGGAAACCACATATCATAAGGCCGCATTTATTGTAGCTGGGAACTTTAACAAAGCAAACGCTACCGAAATTCTTTCAACACATTGCTTGTAGTATTCGCCATTCAAAAACTCTCAACTCAAAAACTTCTGCTCCTCCCCAAACAGGAAGTACCCGTGCTAAAGTCTATTTAACGCTGGTCTGACCAATCAGAATCAATGCTTCAAGGTTGTTTTGATCCCGCGGACTGGGATTTGTTCCGGGTAACCTCTGAGAATAACATTGAGGTATACACTGACACTGTGACTGGGTTCTCAGGAAGTGTATAGGGGATTTTCTTCCCACTGTGACTATTAAAACCTACCCGAACCAAAAACCGTGGATAGCTGGCACAACTGAAAGAGCCAACCAATTGCATTTAATCATGGCAAGGTGACTGAGAATTTGATCGAATGCAAACACAGTGCAGTTATTCCCTCCGTACAGCAATCAAACAGGAGACATGTCAGTACATAGACAAAGTGGAGTCGCAATTCAACGGCTCAGACAAGAGACGTATTTGGCAGGGACTCCAGACAATCCTGGATTACAAAGGGAAAACATCACCGATGTCTTGCTCCCATGACAAGCTAATCAACTTCTTTGCCCACTTTGAGTATAACACAGGGCCACTGAATCAGACCGCTCCCAATGACTGTGGGCTCTCATTCTCCGTGGCCGACGTGAATAAGACATTTAAGCATGTTAACCCTCACAAGGCTGCAGGCCCAGACAACAGTAGTAGGCCCGAATACCAACAATGACGAGATAGCCTACAGGGAGGAGGTGAGGGCCCTGGCTGAGTGGTGCTAGAAAAATAACCTCTCCCTCAACGTCAACAAAATGAAGGAGATGATCGTGGACTCACAGAGGGAAAACACCCCCCATCGGCATCGACAGGTCCACAGTGGATAAGTGGAGAAGGTGAAAAGCTTTAAGTACATCGGCATACACACCACATCATGCGTTGGTCCACCAGACCTTCCGCGCATTTGGGCAGAAGTGTATTGGAACAAGATTAGGTGTAATGTGACTAACTGACATCACTTTAGAGTGTATGCCGTCCTTCAGCATAACATGTAACCCTTTATAAAGCACACATTCCTATCATTGACATAGTGGGTGGTGTCACATTTGACATTGGTGATTATGTCAGAGTTATGTCACATTTATGAACCCTTTATAAAGCATGCCATTCGGTTCTAGATGCTTTGTAACAGATTCATGTAGTGCTTATGAAGGCATTATGAAGGCTTTATGAAGCCTTTTAAACTGAAGTCATTTAAAGGGCACCCACATTTGTATTGCCTCATTAACATACATCCAACATAAATCACTGACTTCCATGTGCACAAACATAGCCTTGTCCTACCAACAGAACCTGAAAACGAAATCCAGTGGGAGAAAGTGGGAGGGTTGAGTGAGACTACAAATTCAAAGATCACCTACTTTTCTACACTCAAGGGAGAGAAAAACATAGGTATGTTGTTGCTTGCTATTAAATAAATAAATCATTCTTTTGTTTTTATAAGGTCGGATGTGACTGACTCGTCATAAATTATTCAACAGCAGTCGACAAGGTTGTTCTGGCTCTGAGGCCTGTTATGCGCTAATGTTATGTAAAATTGACGATGCACCAGTCCTTTCCAACCTGACATGGTGTAATTTTATATGGAATCTAGGGGTGCTGGAGGTGCTTCAGCAATAAAGATTTAGCAAAAAAGATATTACTCATGAACAGAGAGCATAATTTAACCACAGAGGATCAATAGCTTCTAAAAAAAATAGCTGTGGATTAAGTTCTATCACCAGCACTTGCGGTCGGGATAGACTAAATTTGGGCGGCTCTCACGCCAAATATAGAACAATTTGTTGCATTGTGGCCATAGACATATAATCCATGAAAGGGTTTTGGAGCCTCTTACCCTGGAAATGTGACTGTTACGCTCATGGGTACACTAGCAATGGCTGCCAGTCCTGATTTGAATGGGAACTGCCATGTATGGATTATATTTCTATGGTTGGTTGCTGTTGACAGTTTGCCTTTTGCTCATTTCTATTCACAATCGCTAGAAAAAGGCATTTGGAAAGCAAAAGAGAAGAATAATATGAAAAGAGAAGACTAATCTGTCTGTAGAAATATATATATATATCAACAACCTTTAGCGATTTTGAGTGAACAGCACTGTTTTCCAAAGTAGCATGAATGTGTGTGTATGTATGTGGAAGCAAAGAGAGAGAGTCAGAGGGCAGAAGGTCAAACTCATGCATCTGTCTATTATCACGTTGGGAGGTCATGACTACAGTGTTGTGTAACACTGTGCAGTTTTAGCCCTTTTCCTATCAGCGTAATTACCAAAGAAAATCTCACTATTTACCAACAACATCACTAAGCAGAGTGGGAGGCCTATGACCTAGCTGAGCAACACAATGTTTGCCGGATTTGGAAGGTTTCTGGGTGTCTGGATGCTGTAAAGTGTTTGCACACACTCCTCCGTCCTGCCATGAAAAGTAAATTCTGTAATTTATACCATCCAGTCACTTCTCCTGCAGGTTCATTCCTATCCGCATTATACCATAGAAATACATCTCGTGATTTACACATAACATTACTAAAGTTGGGAGACCTACAGTATGATCTAGCTGACTAACAAAACGGTATGGACGTCAGGAGTTTACAGTTTCCTCCTCTTTCTCCAGATCACCTCTTCCACCCTCTCTCCCTTCTCCTCATCTTCCTCATCTTCCTCATTTTATTCCTTCTCCTCTTCCTGTCTCTGATGCTCCCCTTCCTCATCCTCTCCCCCCTAACCCCCTCCACTTGCCGCCTCCTCTTCATCTTCCTCCTCCTCTTAACCCCCTTACTCCCCCTCCTAACCCCCTAACTCCCCTCCTCCTCATCTTCCTCCTCCTCCTAACTCCCCTGCGCCCCTCCTCATCTTCCTCCTCCTAAAACCCTTATCCCCTCATCATCATCTTCCTCCTCCTCTTCCTAACCCCCTTACTCCCCTCCTCCTCATCATCTTTCTCCTCCTCCTTACCTCCCTTACTCTTCCTCCTCCTCCTAACCCCCTTACTCCCCTCCTCCTCCTCATCTTCCTCCTCCTAACTCCCCTACTCCCCTCCTCCTCATCTTCCTCCTTCTCCTAACCCCCTTACTCCCCTCCTCCTCATCTTTCTCCTCTTCCTAACCCCCTTACTCCCCTCCTCATCTTCCTCCTCCTAACCCCCCTACTCCCACACCACGTCATGTAGCCCCCAGTGTTCCCAGGCAGGACCGCTAAATCACCTCTCCAAGGTCGCAGCGTACTGCATGGTGAAGCAGCGCTCTCATAATTACCACTGAGGGTAATTAGTTTCCACAGCCCAAGGTCTCCTGTGCTCCTCCACACACCTTTATTCTGTCACCCATGCTCCCTCTACAATACCCTCCACCCAACATGGAGCAATGAAGCCCTGCCTCCACCGAGCCAAGCAGCCCACCACCATCTATTATATGGTCCCCTTTGGAGCTGTGCGTGCGTGTGTGTGTGTGTGTGTGTGTGTGTGTGTGTGTGTGTGTGTGTGTGTGTGTGTGTGTGTGTGTGTGTGTGTGTGTGTGTGTGTGTGTGTGTGTGTGTGTGTGTGTGTGTGTGTGTGTGTGTGTGTGTGTGTGTGTGTGTGTGTGTGTGTGTGTGTGTGTGTGTGTGTGTGAACATAATGATGTCTCTTCAACTTAAGACAGTAGCACAATGTCAACGAACGACGGAGAAATTCATTAGCCTTCACACAGTTAATGAAAGTCAAAGATTAAGTCAACCGTTCTTAAGAGAGGGGTATTACTCAGGCCGACGGCCGGGGACATCATTAATAAACTGCCTTCTCTTTTTTTGGCTCCCACATGTGGATATCCGTTCATCATTGTGCTGCTTTTTTTCCCCTTCACTAACTTTGGTCTTTGCATATAATTTCTATTTCAGTACCACCCGTTGTTATGAAGGTGAAGATGCATAAGATCAGAGTCCAGCTCTAGGACCCAAAACACACACACACACACACACACACACACACACACACACACACACACACACACACACACACACACACACACACACACACACACACACACACACACACACACACACACACACACACACACACACACACACACACGCATGTGAAGGCACTCACAAAACCACACACGTACACGTCTTCAAACATACAATCGTTGAATGAGGATGGTGTACTTTTATGCTATTCAAAAGAGCTAAAGATGAAACGGGAGAAGAAAGTAGTACAAATCTCAACACACCCAGTTCTATAGATAGACTCATGCTGACTTGCGATGCAGCCGTATAGCCTCTCGCTTCCCTTCCCTAGAGCTTAACCGCAACCATAAGGCTGCACTTCTCCATTAAAACCTTTGGTAATACACCTGTCACTCGCAGCACCACAGAGACTTCCAAATGTGTTTGCCTCAGAGCTTTTTATCTCCCTTTTTCCCTACTTCCCATACCTTACTACCTGTACTGTGTCACGCCGTCTCTTATCGAGCGCCACTCCAGCTAACCTCAGCACCCTGCATCCCATCTGCCCTTCTGCTCACCTCATCAGAGCTGAAACAAGGGCGTGCATCACCGCCGCCACCAAAAAAACAGGTGCACGGAGCAAAGCAACCTTTCTCAAGCCATCCTGCCACCCACTAATGTTCACTGCCATCTGTGGCTAATGCCATCAGCACAAATGTCACCTCGCAAGACCCTCATATTCACACGAACAGAAGGCACTGTTTACTCCTTCCCTCACTCCTCCCTTTCTCTCTCCCTCCCCCTCTTCCTCTGTTAATTCTCCTTAACGACTCTGCCACACCTCATAAAGAGGCAGTGATTAGGTAGCAAAGTCCTCCGATAAACAAACTTTGTTTAGGAAGTGCTGGTATTGACTCCCTGCTACTAACCTCAAGGCAGTCTGACGTTGTGAGGCCCGGACAGAGAGCATTGATTGCTGGAGTGGCTGTTCGTCTGTTGATCAATCGTCGTGATCCGCTGTGGACATGATTTCCTGGGGTCAAGGTAAAATCTAGTGGAAAGTGTGGAAGTTGGCTTTAGTTCCATCTCAAAATGTCGGTCAGCATTGGCAACAACTCCAGAGGCAAAGCCCAGGGCTGGAGCCCCCACTGGAATTCAATCAAATACTCTCAGTGAACGCACACATGCAAACAAATAAAGCACACAGACACAGAACACACACACACACAGAGAGAGAGTATGTACTGTACACACAAAAATACACACAAAGCACACACAGACCCACAAAAAATCATTACCCAGCGTGACAGAACCGAAACCAATTCAAACAAGTCCTTTGGCATAACAGCGCCTATTAAATATGCCAATAGTTCTCTAATAAACATCAAACCATTACAGCATTAGGCATACAATAGGGTATTGACGCTGAGGGGATTTTTCTGTGGATCTACTCAGGACAGGTAGATCAATGGAGCGACTGAGATGGCTGCGTTAGCTGCATCAGAGTGTGTGTCCCCGAAATGGCACCCTATAAATGGCACCCTATTTCCTATATATGGTCAAAAGTAGGGCACTATATAGGGAATAGGGTGCCATTTCAGATGCAGACAGTGTGTCTGTCTTTAATTATCTCCCGTACACAGGGCCTTAACGAGGCGAAAGACTCCTAATGGGAGATAGGGGGGAGGTTGATGAACCTGGAGGCGGCGTGCCCCGACTTGCCAAGGCCAATGAGAGCAACGCACCGCGCTGGCAGTCACTCACTGGAGTAGACCTGCCTTGCCTGCCGCGCCTCCACTGCATGCCAATAAAGCTTGGAGATTTGAATGGAGGGTAAGTGCTGTTTTTTTTCTACCTGTGCATTTTTTTTTATTGTAGCTTTGTTGACTTTAGTACCAATATGTTGAATGATGTCTACTGCAGCACTAAGTAAGGATATTAAGCACCTAGTGAGCATACACTCAAGTATAGTGCATTTGTCTCAAACACCTAGCTTAACCATCACTCTTGAGCACAGTAATGACTAAGCATTGGCATGAAAAGGGGTTCACTGATAACCCATTAGTTTAGGGATAGCAAATAACAAAGTGCACAAAAAACAAATACATTTTTGCCTCATTACAATGTAATGACTTCCCCTAAACATGAAGTATGTTTGGAAAGTAATAGTATTCATTTAAAAAAAACATACATTTTGCAAAAAGTTTGCTAGGAGCTACAGTTTGGTGCCAACTTTCCATGTTATGTCATTGACCGTTAGTTAGCTTGGCAATCGTTTGGAGGTAGCATGAAGGCTTCAGCTGGAGTTTTGAACTCACCAAATCCTCACAGATTTATGTGACTCAATCTGCAACAGCAGCAACGGGTGAATTAAGGAGATGGTAATCTTCGGTATTTTACACACGTATAGATTTTGACTTGGTGTTTCAAGTTGTATACGTTTTCATTCATCCATTGTCTATCCAGTGACGCCTTAAAAAATAGAAAAATGTCGGCTGTAGCTTCTCTCCATAGTTTGCATGGCAGACATGTCAGGATTGGCACGACCTAGTCCAAGGGCTGGCTTCCAATTGGCTAGTTGTAGTCTCATCACATTAACAGATAAATTACTATTATTCTGTTACTTGCCCTGGCTTACTCTAAAATCTAATCTACACACCACAAACATTGCTGTATGGGTCAATGTCTACAGCTGCATCTGATTTAAATTGACTACACTGATTATCACATTTTTGTTCATAAAACCATGCCATGATATTGTAATCATCTACTTTCGGGGTGAGATTTAATTGATGTTAAACAGAACCAAAAGTCAAATCATAACTGTCTTAAACTGTATGCGTCTCATTGTCTTGAACTGAAATGGTGGGAAGACCTCCATATGATCTCTATTGAGTTGTTGCTACGCAACGGTTCGCTGTTTGTAGCCTAATTCATTATTGAAGTAGCAGCTAGCAAGTATGGATATGATGCATTGTCTATTTTTTTAATCTTGCCTATAGTTTTGATTAAAATCCACTCAAATGGAAAGCAGTTGCTTCTTTACTGAGCAGTGTTTTCACTAACATAACATGCTTATTAACACCTATTTACTGTTCATAGCAGGCATCCTCACAGCTAGCAGCTACCATCACTTCCTCTCACTCACACTGGGCCCAATTAACTCCATCTGCTTTACACAAAAGGAATCTAAACAGAAGATTGTCTATTATATCGACAAGATAATCAAGTGACTGCTCTAACGATGAAAATGCATGTCATCGAAGATACATGTCACTCATCTTTGTATCTTTGCCATTGAAGTGTCTGTGACAGCAACGCCATTGAGGCTATCTCCCTTTTAAAGATTTCCATTTTCTTCTTCATCGTCTGATTGGTACCAAATTATAGGAATCCCCACCCAGTTGACTACTTTAAAGTGGTGGAAGCCCTCAATGTCCATGCTAAAATGGCTTATATCCATGATGAGTCCTATCAATATATATGAGTCCAGGCACAACTCCAATAAAAACATTTTGGGCCAAAATACCACGTGTGTTCCACTTATTTCAGTGTATTCGTAACAACCTAACCATGGCGAAAATTCTAGTCCATAAAATGGCCTCACATACAAATTAGGAATTCAATGTTTTGTTGACCAAATTAAACACTCATTGACCTCCATCCATCCAAAAATGCCTCACTTCGTGGGCTTATTTTCATGGACAGAGTCACAGATGAAGAGGCGAGCGACATTCTATCGGCCTTGTGCCTGTTGTCATAGCGATACATTTGAAGTCAGAGGTTTATATACACCTTAGCCAAATACATTTAATGCTAGTAAATGTGAAATGTCAGAATAATAGTAGAGAAAAAAATTTATTTCATCATTTTCCTTTTTCATGATGCCATCTTTTTTGTGAAGTGCACCAGTCCCTCCCGTAGTAGCAAAGCACCCATACAACATGATGCTGCCACCCCAGTGCTTCATGGTTGGGATGGTGTTCTTCGGTTTACAAGCCTCACCCCTTTTCCTCCAAACATAACGATGGTCATTATGGCCAAACAGTTCTATTTTTGTTTCATCAGACGAGAGGAAATTTCTCCAAAAAGTACGATCTTTGTCCCCATGTGCAGTTACAAACTGTAGTCTAGCTTTTTGATGGCGGTGTTGGAACAGTGGCATCTTCCTTGCTGAGCGGCCTTTCAGGTTATGTCGATATAGGACTTGTTTTACTGTGCATATAGACACTTATGTACATGTTTCCTCCAGCATCTTCACAAGATCCTTTGCTGTTGTACTGGGATTGATTTGCACTTTTCGCACCAAGTAAGTTCATCTCTAGGAGACAGAACGTGTCTCCTTCCTGAGCGGTATGATGGCTGCGTGGTCCCCATCGTGTTTATACTTGCATACTATTGTTTGTACAGATGAACGTTGTACCTTCAGGCGTTTGGAAATTGCTCCCAAGGATGAACCAGACGTGAGGAAGTCTACCATTTATTTTCTGAGGTCTTGGCTGATTTCTTTGGATTTTCTCACAATGTCAATGAAAGAGACACTGAGTTTGAAGGTAGGCCTTGAAATACAGCCACAGGTACACCTCCAATTGACTCAAATGATGTCAATTAGCCTATCAGAAGCTTCTAAAGCCATGCCATAATTTTCTGGAATTTTCCAAGCTGTTTAAAAGCCACAGTCAACTTACTGTATGAAATCTTCTGACCCACTGGAATTAATTTGTCTGTAAATAATTGTTGGAAAAATTACTTGTATCATGCACAAAGTAGATGTCCTAACCGATTTGCCAAAACTATAGTTTGTTTACAAGAAATGTATGGAGTGGTTGAAAAATTAGTTTTAATGACTCCAACCTACGTGTATGTAAACTACCGACTTCAACTGTAGATAGACGACTCATTGTGGATATAACCTGTTTTAGCATAGACCTTGCTCTTCCACCATTTTAAAGTAGTCAACTGGTTGGGGATTTCTATGAGTTGGGAGCAATCAGCCGATGAAGAAGAAAATGGACTACTTTAAAATGGAGATAGCCTTAATGGCGCTGCCCATGCTGTCACATGGCACAGATACAAAGATGAGTAATCTATATCATTTTATGCTCTGCTGTTCAAATGCATACTATCTGCCCTCTCATTGGCTAGAATGGTCCCACCTGATCTCGCTTCCTCCCACCTGGACATGCATTTCCATTGTAAGTAGCTGTCACTTGACTATCTTGACAATATAATAGGCAATCTTTGGTAGACTAAAACCTCTCAACTCGCCTCTTCCTCTCTGCTAAAACCCAGATGTGTGTTCACCAATCCAATGTACTGTATAGAGGTACGTTCAACATACAAAATGCCATGTGGTGGTGTCACGTTGGGGATCAAGTGTGTTTGAAATGACCAACACTTTAAGACTGGATCAGATTCAGTCCTAAAGTGACTCATCCATTTGACTCATCCATTTTTTAGCATCTGTCTTTCCCACACTCTGTCACACTTCTCTTTCTTTCCATTTGCTTTTTTTGTGTTCTCTTCCTTACTGTTTTATATCTCCCTCCAGCCTCTCTCTCGCTCTCTCTCGCCCTCTCTCTCTCGCTCTCTCTCGCCCTCTCTCTCTCGCTCTCTCTCGCGCTCTCTCTCTCTC
Source organism: Oncorhynchus gorbuscha (assembly GCF_021184085.1). Taxonomy (NCBI): domain Eukaryota; kingdom Metazoa; phylum Chordata; class Actinopteri; order Salmoniformes; family Salmonidae; genus Oncorhynchus; species Oncorhynchus gorbuscha. Next base: position 80,661,055 of record NC_060173.1, read on the forward strand.
GCTCTCTCTCGCCCTCTCTCTCTCGCTCATCTTCCAGGTCCTGAGCTCAGTCTACCATTACTCACTGACCTTGGAAACTGACCAAACTGCAGCAGTTATTTATGCCACCATTCATTTCAGTCATTTTGGTTAATTCATTTATATTATTACCCCATAACTTTATTGAGTGTTTTGCAGTCCCACTGCTCAGCAGTGACCTTCCAAGGAGGTTGAGCCAAGCAATGTTCCCCTCAAAGCCATAATCACATCACTGTGAAAGCACTGTAACAATTTACAGTATGTATTAATATGGGAAACTATTATTTGCCCTGTAATTTGTTGCTTGACTTTATGGAAACAGAATAAATGAAGCAAGGCTCCTTCTAAAGAGTAACATGTTCTGGCAATTAGGACACATGATTAAAACAAAAGACTGGAGGGGTGACTGACAGCACACAGGATCAGTGTAAGACATACACCCTGAAAACATGCTCCAAGGATCAGTGATAAGCCTACTATAGTTAGCATTAGCACATAGTTTAGCGTCATTACCATTCATTCAGATCCCCAGGGTGCAGCTAAGGAGCTTAAGGTGTATCCTCTTCGTCTCTAGAGCCCGATACAGTGTATCTCCTATGACATCAGCGTTGGGCTCTACAATCAGGGTTTTACAGCCCACATCTCTCAGTAGTGTCTCCTCTATCCTCTAATCCCACTATAACTTAGATTGTATTTACCTCTGTGACAGGTGAGCGATAGCAGCCCGATTAGAGCAGTAAATACCATCTGTGCTTCAGGTTCTGCCCCTCAAGATAATAACATGAACAAAGTTTCCCTTCAGTGAGTTAGAGCCTCATCCAACCCCTCAATATTATGTTTCATCTCTCCGGTGAACCTTAGAGCTTCACATACAGCGGAGAATACACGTTGACACACACACACACACACACACACACACACACACTTGCGAGCACACTCTGAGACTCACACACTCACACAACGTCGACTTGGTACTGGTGCTCCCTGTATATAGCAATGTTATTTTTACTCACCATTGTTGTTGTAAATCATTTGTGTCGCTATTTCAATATTTAATCAACATTTTATCATTAACTCAAGCATTTTTGGAAAAGGACCTATAATCAAGCATTTCACTGTTAGTCTACACCTGTTGTTTAAAAAGCATGTGACAATTACAATTTGATTTGATTTTACACTTGATTTGATTTGACACTTGCAAACACACAAAAGGTTATTGGTTGTCCAGAAGGCCTGTAATAAGCTCAGCCAGGGATATTGTGGTGGGATGGTAAGGTATTAAAGGGAGGGCAATGGTTAATATTAGAGTCTGAATGAGGCAGTCTGCTCCTTTTACATACTGCTGAGGGAGGCTAAGGGAGGGAGAGAGACTAGGCACCATCTTATGGGTCACTACAGCTGAAGAAATTCGATTAGAGGAAATATTACGAGGTATATGGAGATGTGTGTGTTTGTGTGTGTAGATGTCTGTGTATGTGCGTGTGCATGTGTGTGTGTGTGTGTGTGTGTGTGTGTGTGTGTGTGTGTGTGTGTGTGTGTGTGTGTGTGTGTGTGTGTGTGTGTGTGTGTGTGTGTGTGTGTGTGTGTGTGTGTGTGTGTGTGTGTGTGTGCCTGTGTGTGTGTGTGTGTGTGTGTGTTTGTGCCTGTGTGTGTGTGTGTGTGTGTGTGTGTGTGTGTGTGTGTGTGTGTGTGTGTGTGTGTGTGTGTGTGTGTGTGTGTGTGTGTGTGTGTGTGTGTGTGTGTGTGTGTGTGTGTGTGTGTGTGTGTGTGTGTGTGTGTGTGTGTGTGTGTGTGTGCCTGTGTGGATGTTTGTAAATTCCAGCTCCTAAGCAGGTGACGAAAAATGGCCCGGAGACTTCATTATCAGTAACAGCATAAGCACTTTGATTTGATCTGTTTGTCGACAACACTCTACCCACTAAGCATGACTCATCAAAAGGAATCAAAATGTTAGATCAGCCCAAGCAAATTATGTTCTGTCATGTCAGCTGTTTGTGCTGTTGATGTAATGAGATAAGGTTAATTAGGAAGACTATCATCTGAGGAGAGTGATTTGAAGCCCTATGGATCCTAAAAAAACATTGTCAAAAGCAATACGGTGGATGCATGGTCAGAGTGGTCCACACAAAACTACCAAGGACCGATTCCTAATTCCAGATCCATATGGGTAACTAAACATTTTAGGGTTATGGTTAATGATTTACTCATCCAGATCTCAAGGTAGGATTCTGGTGGCGAAGAGTCTATGGAGATTCATGTGAGCCTGGTGGCTTTCCATTGCTACTAACATACTATAATACATGCTGCTTACATCAATCCAGTTCTCACAAATATTACAAAATAGTATTGCTCTAAATTACATCTCCACATGTCATTTCTACCTGCCAGTGGGTCACTACAGCTGAAGAAATTCGATTAGAGGAAATATTACGAGGTATATGGAGATGTGTGTGTTTGTGTGTGTAGATGTCTGTGTATGTGCACTTGTGTGTGTGTCTCCATCTGTTTTTAAAGGCCACATTAAAAACTATGATTCATCATAACATCCACCATTTTACATGGGAAGAGAGAAACACTCATGAAGCTACTGTATTGTATTTTAGGTCGGTTCAGAAGTAGAATCTGAGAATCTGCTTCGTACAGCGTTCAATGGGGAAGATAAATCAACACGGACAGATGGGAAGATGATGAAGCACTGATTGGATGCTGAGTTACAAATGACTAGGTAACAAGCTTAGAGCCCATAGCAACACTCATGTTAACCAAGAACTCTCTCAGCCAAACCCAACCGAGAATTCAAGAAGTCCCGCCTCCCAACACCAACCAACCAATGAATCAACAGAGACCAACACTTTGATTTATTCTGGCAAAAAGGGTCTGGTAAAGATGATACTTAAAAAGTAGAAAAGGATCAAATGATGACGTGTGAGCAGCACTGTGTTGTTTTTGAGTTCGAGCCAAGTCTTGGTTCTTTCTTTTCATGAAAAGGCAACATTTTAAGGAAAATTGCTTCCTGAAATTGAAGCGGGGTTGACGTTTCAAGGATTTCTTTATTACTTTATTTTCTCGTTCTTTATTTCGGAATGGCAGGGGTAAAAAAAAGGGATCTTGGATCTGACAACCGTGCAGCTGTGATAACAAGGCCGTCTTAAAATGGCTGCTTCCCGTCCTAATGTTCCTCTATACAAGCCCTTATCTCAATCAGTTTCCCTGTGTTGTGTTCTGTTGTAGTACCCAGCGTGGGCTGTGTTTCTCTGCAGTGTCGCCGCTCGCTGCCTCCATGTTGCAGTTTCAACACCCTAATGTGAAAGTCTTACTGCCTATAAACACATTCCAAATGTAATCGCTAAGTGTTTCTCCTTTAGGAAGTGATTCAACTCTGTTTATGCCATGATGTTTCCAAATCAACCATGTCTTCATTTTCCAACCCAATCCACCCTTGCTTCTTCTCTACCTCTACTCCCTATTCCTTCTCATTCTTTCTGATCATACACCATCTTTACATTCTTGTCTCTCCTTGCCTTAATGAGGCTCTACACAATCATTACGTGATAGAGATAGAGAGCTAATGAGTAATGGCCTTACATGTGTCAAGCTGTTAGATAGTCATCGTTCCTGGAAGACCAGTGGGAGTGGGTTAGGATATCACAACCTCTTTAATCACCATGGTCTGGTTTGGACTGCTGTCTTATCAAGACTACCAGGCTGGGTCCACTTTGTTGTGGCTCAGCGTGGAGGGAAGCGTCTACGGAATGCTTACAAATGCAACACAACGTGTACGTGAGTGAGGTGAGTGCGTGCATGGCATGCGCGTGCGTGCGTGTGTGTGCTGGTTAACTTGAACACCTGAGTGTACATCTGCACCTGTGAATTGGCATTTGGTGGAGAGGCTGGCTACTTGGATAAGACCAGCTGAGAAGCTTTGTTCCCTGAGCCCTCAGCAGTTTCTCTCTCTCCATTCTCTCTCTCTCTCTCTCTTTCTCTCTCTCTCTCTCTCTCTCTCTCTCTCTCTCTCTCTCTCTCTCTCTCTCTCTCTCTCTCTCTCTCTCTCTCTCTCTCTCTCTCTCTCTCTCTCTCTCTCTCATCTTCTCTCCCCCACTCACTATCTCATCAGTTCTCTCCCCATTCTTTCTCTATCTCTCCCTTTCTCTCCCCAGCTTTGTCTCTCTCCCTGTCTCTCTCTCTCTCTCTCTCATCTTCTCTCCCCCACTCGCTATCTCCCCAGCTTTGTCCATCTCTCTCTCTCTCTCTCTCTCTCTCTCTCTCTCTCTCTCTCTCTCTCTCTCTCTCTCTCTCTCTCTCTCTCTCTCTCTCTCTCTCTCTCTCTCTCTCTCTCTCTCTCTCTCTCTCTCTTTCTTTCTCCTCTCGCCCTCCTGCTCCCTCTTCTATCTTCTCTCATATCCCTAAATTTTTCCATAAACACGCTTCTGTGCAATTAAGTGGACTGTAATTGTGAGAGGCTGTCTCTCCGGAGCATGAAGACATTTATTATCTCCCCCTTTCCTCCCAGATTTCCTCATCATGTTCACAATCTCGCCTGGGAAATAGAGAAATAGAGAGCTCTTCAGATGGCTCAGCACACACACACACACACACACACACACACACACACACACACACACACACACACACACACACACACACACACACACACACACACACACACACACACACACACACACACACACACACACACACACACACACACACACACACACACACACACACACACACACACACTGGTGTTGAGAGAGAGGCTTGTCTGGGAGCTGAGATGACAACTTATTTCAGAGCGCTAAGACAGGGCGAAGGGGGACTTGGAAATGATGCCTGGACGTCACACCAAAACAACAGTCTCTTCATCTTGGCTCCACACAGAGCTAAGTGCTTTGTTATTCCATTTCAACTATCTATTCTGCCATTGCACTCAGTCTGTGGAGGCCTCTCTGATACTTATGAATGATGGGTTCAATGCTTGACTCACACTCTAAATAGAGATTGTATTTGCTACATTGAAGACTTTGGAGTTGGTACTCATGATTAGATGACAAAGGATAGCTGATTGGTTAAGGTACATTTGATGCTGCCGGACAGGTAAAAGCATAAAAACAGACAATGCACAGATAATATTGTTGGATATGGACTATGCATTGGCAATAGTGCTTCTCGTAAATAACCTTTGACTTTCTCATTTACCTGCTATTGTGCGAAATAACATGGACTAAATCAGATTAACAATTGCGAGGCTATTGAAATAATCAGAACAAACGTCTGCAATCAGTTCGCATTGTGATTCATTGTGGTCGTCCGACAACGGTTTCTGCCAAGGTGAATGACAACCAAATTGGAGGGTAATTGGTTACTAAGTGTCATGGAAAGACAGGTGAAAGTGAAGTGTCATCTGAAATAGTGTTTTATCCAGGTGCTTAAATGGTCTTTGAGCATGGAAAATGCTAATGTGAGTCCAAAGGCACAGAGTAATAGGTGCAATTTGAATGGAACGTTCCGGCCTTTTATATGCGATTAGCTTTTGTGTGCCGCTCTTTCTCCCAGGTGTGTGTATACATTTCTCTGTCATTTCTTTCATTTCTTTTTGCCAACCCCGGAAATCAAGAAGGCTAATTCCATTCTAGTTGAATGTTCACATACTAGCTAATCCTTGCTCTATAATTCAATCTGAATTTGTAGATGATGCACGGAGACGTGCAAATGATATGGGAAAAAATGCGCACGTTAAATCCATCTATGGTTTTCAAGAAGCACATCTTGTGTGTCACCAAACTTCATAATAGTTTTGCTTTGGTCTTCCAACAACATCTTGGAGGAAACAGCGCAATAGCCTCTCTAACTGAGACATGCAAAGGTTATATCAATAGCCTCCCACTGGACACAAACGTAATTTCAACGTTTAGTTTTGATTTGCATTTGGTTGAGTTCTCAACTAACGTGAGTACAATGTGAAATCAACAGATTGCCTCCATATCATTGGATATAGGTTTAAAATAATTACCTTGACTCAACATCATTACATTGACATTGACATGGAAAAAACATTGATTCTTCCCATTTTTTATCCGGTGGGATATATCCCTGGTATAGCAACACCTCCCTTAATCTGCTTTGGATGCACTCAAAAATGCAATGCTACTCAAAGAATGTTTCAGAGGTATCAAGTTATGGTACTGCATGTATTTCATCAAATGCTCTTCAGTCAAACAACCAATAATATTGCACACCTCTGGTTCTTTTCCTGAGTTTGGTCCGGACCCGAATTCTCACCTGAGGCGAACCGCATCACGGTACGAATGGAATCAGACCAAGAGCACCCTATTTGAGCGAACCAGCGGTGCGTTGTTTAGTGTGCTCAAGAGTTCCCACCAGTCCAAACCAACTGAAAAAGGGGGAAAACCCGCCAGAGTTCAGAAAAAACGCTCCAAACCAGTTTGTTGTGAAAGCCACCTAAAACCAACCAAATAAAATGTTCATACTTTGGATTGCGGTACATCTATGCTCCCACACCTGTACGTCTTAAATAGCATAGACTGCACCCACTTTCCATGAATCTCCTGGTACCTTATTGACTAATGATTCTTTTAATATCCTCAACCAAGTTACACCCTTCGGGTCACGGCCTGGTCTTTTCCGGTCCCTTCCCATACTTCCATTCCTTATCTACCTTTCATAATCCACAGATCCCCATTTCCTAAAACAACACTCAACCCAGTCAATTAAGACACATTTACCTTCCTTCATTCTGAATCTGGTTCATTTCCTAAGCCAAAAGACAGTATAGTGCACTACTATTGAGGAGTTCCCTATGGGCCCTGCTCAAAAGTAGTGCACTATAAAATAGGGTGCCAACCGGGTTGCAGTTTTGGAGACTGACCTGACACAGACCAGGCCTGGTGTAACGACGCCATTTGACTCAGCAGTATATAAGAGCCTGAACTCTGGGTGTTTTAAGAGTCTCTCGATCAGGCTATGTTTAGGTCTCCCAGGCCCCGGCTCTGTGGCCAAGACGCCAAAGCCCGTCTATAATGTGAATATTCTGGTTAGGAGGTTGAGGGCAAGAAGGATGCGGCACAGTGAGCCTGCTTTGTGTCGAGTCAGAGCAACAACGCACGTCGACGCCCTTACACAGTCCAGCTGTATCCACTGAAGGGAAACAGGCACTCTTTAATGAACTCTTTATCTCCTCCTTTCTCTCCTTCTTTCTGTACCTCTTACACCTACAGGTAGAGAGAGACACAGCTGCGTGGCCTGTCAGGATGCGTATAGCTTGAGATGGGAGCCATACTGTAGATGTTGTTTATAGCCTATAGCTAATCAAGGAAATTACTAACATTCATTAATAAGGCTTACATGTTCCCATTTATTTTTACAACACAGACACACACTGAGTATACCAAACATTAGGAACCATCCTTGATACAACACGGGAAACTGTTGAGCGTGAAATTGTCTCAAGGCTTTAAAAAATCCATCTTTAACCCGTCTCCTCCCCTTCATCTACACTGATTGAAGTGTATTCATACAAGTGACATCAATGAGGGTTCATTGCTTTTACCTGGATTCACCTGGTCAGTCTAATGGCATGGAAAGAGCAAGGTGTTCATAACGTTTTGTACGCTCAGTGTATATTCTATGTGGGCCTGGATTTGCTGACATTGAAAACGCTAATGGACAACTCTGTGACGGGGTGACGGACTATCTCAAGCTGGAGGTGATTCGGTGAAAATCTGTGACAATCCAGAGTAGAAGAACATTGAGTTCCGCAAGTAGTGAAGCCTGGATGAATCCAAACTACAGCAGAGATGTGTTTGTTGAATGTGTTTTTTCTCTGTTTAGTATCCACCATAGGGAGAACAGCCTTGGAGTTTTCTTAATTATCCAATGAAGCCTGCCTTTTTACTGAACACGCCCACCCATCCAGGATGCACGCACACACACACACACACACACACACACACACACACACACACACACACACACACACACACACACACACACACACACACACACACACACACACACACACACACACACACACACACACACACACACACACACACACACACACACACAATCTGGTGGTGTGTCTCCCTCCGCCCTGTACCCGTGAGGTGTAAATGGTGTGTAATGGGGTGTGTCAGACCCTTGTAACAGCCCATTAGGCACGTGGAGTGAGTTAATCTGATCTAACGTCTCTCTCCACAATAAAGCATCCACTGCCATCCCCAGGTGTCGCGTAGGGCCGGGCAGGACGGGCAGGGGGTCACCAGAAAGAAAGGGAGAGCTGTATACAGTTTGACACCTCTCCTAGAATAAACCAGATCCATATACCGCATCTGAAAGTGAAGTTTGAAATTATTCCACACTCTCTCATGCATTGTCTCATGCAACTGTCCCAGTGGGTCTGTGGACGGTGCTACCAACCACCCATCACGAGAGGTGATTGTCAATGCTTTCCACACTTATGGCCAAATCTCTTTTCGTAATCCTAGCCCCGGAACTCAAAATAAACCCTTTTTAGACAATGCACGTACATTCAGTTCTAGGTCTCACGTACACACACTCCTGGACAAATACACACACGCAACCCATTTACACCCCTTACACGCCACACACTGTCTCCCTTTATGTGGTGAATGAAATGAAATTCTAACAGCGGACCAATTCCCAGGCCAGCCTTCGAGGTTAAGAGCTTGCAGACGCCCCGGGTTCAGTTACAACAAGTTAAATGTATATTTTTCATAAGGGCAAACGTTGGACATGTCAGGCAAGACAAATATTTTTGGGAATATATTTCTCAAAACATGTAATTATCTTCATGAAGGAGGTTTCATTTATTAGTGAGAGGAGGGTAATGAAAACAAGGGCATGGCATCGCGGCTTCTGAAAACAGAAAGAAAGTGAGAGGGGGTTGGGGGGTGGAGAGAGAGAGAGAAAGTAAAAAAAAAGAGAGCCTGACTGTCTCTTTCCTTTCCCCTCCACTCAGCAGTTTCTCCAGATGCCATCGGTTATACAGGCAGTCTGTTGGTTTCGGGTGCTCTAGATGTATTCCACCCCTCTTCATCTGTAAATGTCAGCTAACTCCTGGCGGACAAGAGAGCAGCTTGACATGAAAATGAAGCTCTTTGGCCACGCACACTAGTGGTGGGTTTGTCGTCGAAATGAGAATGCATACGCAGAAAAGAACCTCATACCTACTATAGAGATGATCCCTCACAATGTTTTCTCCAACTCATAAAACATTTTAGAAAAAGGCTCAAGGCCATTATCCTCATAAGGTGAAGTATTGAAAGGAACTGAAAACAGGGGTGTCAATAATTTTGACCAGTGCCTTTTTGAGGACAATTTTTATTACATATTAAACAAAATCTCTTTATCTGAGCAACTGGTATCATTTACACATTTTTTGGAGCGTACAAAGATGCTCAGGATTTGAATTATTTATTTTCTAAATTCATTTTTGTCCGTCTTTCTCAAGGGTTCTCAATAATTTCAGGCCCCAGTCTGTGTGTGCTTGTGCGTGTGTGTGTGTGCGTGCGTGCGTGAGTGCGTGTGTGTGTATGCCTGCGCTCATGTCTGCGTGCGTGTGAAGGAGAAAAAAGAGAGAGGGGGGGGCTGGAGAAACCGTTGAACTGTTTGAGGAAATCGGTAATGTACAGCTGTATAACTGACCACGTTTTGTGGTCAATACAGATGGTAGATGCATCACACTTTCCCTTTGAGGTCAATGGGGGTGGGTCATCTCTATCAACCCCTGTGCATTATTCTGATTTGTATCAGTATGTATTCAAATGCGTCACTGCAAACAACCAGGGGTGGATTGTGTACTGAAATATTCTACTCAAGTCGAATTACTGTTATTTTAATGAAATTTTACTCAAGTAAAAGTTTATTTTTTAAATAGCTAATTGAAAAAGTACCCAGAGTCAATGTAATTGTTACTTTTAACTTTTAAAATTAAAACATTGACCTTGATAACTAGACCATTTTGCTAAGGTTACTTGAACATTGTCACAGATGATCCTTTCCATGCATTAAATTGAAAAATGAAGCGAGTAAATGTATGTACAGTAGGAACTAAGTTCATTTATGAGTTGCATTACATTTAAAAAAAAAACAAGGATCTGTCAAAAACGTGCTATTTACATTTGAAAATAACTAAATACAAATTCACTCACTCACCGGTTCACACGCTTTTCCTCACTCACTCCATTATTCCCTTACTCACTTACTTCCTCTTTCCCTCACTCACACACTCCTTCTTTTCACAGACTGACCAGGGGTGGAAAGAGTAATGCAATATCCTACTCAGGTAGAAGTACTGTTACTTTAATGAAATTGTACTCATGTAGAAGTAAAATGAGTGAATTTGAAAAATACTCAAAAAGTACAAGTCCTTCAAAAAGCTACTCAATAACAGTAATGAGAGTAGTTGTAATTAGTAACTTTCTTTTACACCTCTGCAACCCACCCATTAAACTCTGCTCTGTCGGGTCCTTCTTCTATCATGGTCAGCCAACTGTTCTCTGTTTTATTGCTCTGTGTGGGAGTATTGTTTTTCAACGCACAGTAACTGAGGTTAATGTGACCCTCCAACAATGGTGGTGCGGTAGGTTTGTAAAAAGCTAAGTGTGTGTGATGGTTGTTGCGAGGGCTCGGTGGTGGATTTGTTGGGTAATTGCTTCCAGAGCTCCCTGAGGAATAATTTGGACTCCAAATATCTGCTTCTAGGTTCTCAGACCAGAGGAACTCTCCAAATTATTTTCACGGAAGGGAAACGTTTAGGAGCCATGGTGGTGTGGGTAAAATGTCTGTGTGTGTTTTTGCATGCGTGTGGGCATGTGTTTACATGAATGTGTGTATTATTGTGAAGCCTTGCACTGTAAAGAGTTGCCGCTGCAGTGAACAGCTGCCGTCTTACAGGCTCCTGACCAATTCTGCTATTGAGATTTTTTACGCTCAAATTATTGTACATACTGTAATATTTCCACCACCAGTTCCTATGACCGAAAACAGCTTCTTGGAATCAGAAGAGTGATCACTAACCTCGATTTGGAGGAAGGAATATACTTCAACAGCTCGGCAGCTGTGGATGTACTGCTCTTTCCAGACCAGGCCCTAATCCCCGGGACTCGAAAGAGGAAGAGACGGCGCAAGAGAGGAAAACGAGCGGGCTCCCTGGCTACATCGGTGGGCAAATAAACCACTTTCACTGCCGTTCTATTAGCGAACTTACAATCACTAGAGAACAAACTGGACGAGCTCCGTCGAGACTATCCTACGGGACCTGAAGAACTGTAATATCCTATGTTCCTTGTGAACAAGGACAGTATACATCTAGCTGGTTTTTCTATGCATCTTTAAGACCGAACGGAAGGTTAAGGGGGAGGTGTGTGTTTCATTGTTAACAACGGCTGGTGCGTAATCTCTAATGTTAAGGAATTCTCAAGGTTTAGCTCGCCTGAGTTAGAATACCTCATGATAAGCTGCAGACCATACTATTTACCGAATGTATTTGTAGCACAAACCAATGCTGGTACTAAGACCGCACTCAACAAGCTGTATAGGACCATAACCCCAAAAAAGTAGTCACATCCAGAGGCAGGTTCCTAGTGGCCAGTGATTTCAATGCAGGGAAACCACATTTTCACCATCATGTCACCTGTGCAAACCTTTACTCCACACACAGAAACACCTACAAAGCCATCCCTCGCCCTCCATTTGGAAAAACTGACCATAACTCTATCTTCCTTCATCCTGCTTACAAGCAAAAACTCAAACAGGAAGTACCAGTGACGCCCTCAATAAGGAAGTGGTGCTATGAAGCAGACGCTAAGCTACAGAACTAGCCCAGACTGGTTTATGTTGTGGGATTCATCCGTTAACATTGAGGAGTTTACCAACTCAGTCACCAGCTTCATTAATAAGTGCATCAATGGCATCGTCCCCACAGTGACCGTCAATTAGAAGCCATGGATTACAAGACCTTTAATAAACAGGTTAATATTCACAAGGTAGCGGGGACTGATTGCCAGGATGCGTATTCGGAGCATGTGGTGACCAGCTGGCAAGTGTCTTCACCGACAATGTCAATCTCTCCCTGACACAGTCCTTAATACCTATATGTTTCAAGAAGACCACTGTGAACAAGAACTCCACGCAGCACAAACATCTGTAGCCATGAAATGTTTTGGACGGCTGGTCATGACTCACATCAACAACATCATCCCAGACACCCTGGACCTACTCCAAATCGCATACCGCCAAAATAGATCCACAGATGACTCAATCTCTATTACACTCCACACTGCTCTCTCCCACCTGGAAAAGAGAATGCTGTGAGGATGCTGTTCATTGACTATAGTGACTATAGCTCAGTGTTCAACACCACAGTGCCCTCAACTCATCCCTAAGCTCAGGACCCTCGGACTGAACTCCTCCCTTTGCAACTGGATCCTGGGGTTCTTGACAGACTGTCTCCAGGTGGTGAAAGTAGGCAACAACACATCTGCCACGCTGACCCTCAACACGGGAGCCCCTCAAGGGTCCGTGCTTAGTCCCCTCCTGTACTCCCAGTTAGTCCCCTCCTGTACTCACAGCCTATAGGGAGGAGTTCAGTGACCTGGCAGTGTGGTGCAAGGACAACTGTGTCTCCCTCAATGTCAGCAAGAAAAAGAAGCTGATCGAGGGCTGAGCACGCCCCCATACACATTGATGGGGATGGGGCTGTAGTGGAGCATCCCTAAGGAATTTTCATGGTCCACACACACCAACATAATCGTTAAGAAGGCACAATAATGCCTCTTCAGGAGGCTGTAAAGATTTTGGTATGATCCTCCAAAAGTTCTACAGCTGAACCATTGAGAACATATTGACTGGCTTTATCACCACTTGGTATGGCAACTGCTTGGCATCCGACAACAAGGCACCACTGAAGGTCACTGCCATCCAGGACCTCTATACCAGGCGGTGTCAGAGGAAGGCCCTAAAAATTGTCAAAAACTTCAGCCACCCAAGTCATAGACTGTTTTCTCTGGTACCACATGACAAGTGGTACCGCTGCACCAAGTCTGGAACCAACAGGAACCTGAACAGCTTCTATCCCCAAGCCATAATACTACTAAATAGTTAGTTAAATAGTTGGACAATAGCTACCCGGACTATCTGCATTGACCCTTTTGCACTAACTCTGTTGACTCATCACATGTGCTGCTACTCTTCTGTATATATTCTGCTGCTGAGTCACTTTATTCCTACCTATATGTACATAAAATGTATCTACCTCAATTACCTCGTACTGCTGCACATCGACTTGGTACTGGTACCATTTCACTGTAAGTCTACACCTGTTGTTTACTAAGCTTGTGAAAAATACAATTTGATTTGAATTGTTTCTATGTACACATACGGAATTTGATTAGTGTGACAGAGATCAAATTTAAGTGTGTATGTGCACGTCTGCATGTGCGCTTTCATGTGTGTGTGTGTGTGGGGGGGGGTTGTAGATCTCTCACTCAAACTCAGACTATACACGTTTGGAAGGTCCAACATAAAGACTACATTTTTACAACTCTTAATGCTCTGATGCAGAAGTAATATCTACACTTTTGTATATTTTTCCCCAAGTGCCGTTTAATTGGCTGTCGCCTTGGTAAGACGTTCTTTAAATTGTGCCTTTTTTCAGATTTCCTTCAATTCCACTCCCCTTTCTCCTGATAAAGTCATACAAAGAAACGGGCCCAATTATGGAAATCAGCTCATTCCTTAAACATTGTTTGAGCAGCACAATTAAATATGACTCACATTATCACCCTGGCCAGGATTAATAATAAGCCCTCTCCTATATGGGGGAAGGATTAAAATGTCACACACAATCATCTTTGTTTGGAGATAACATTTCAAAAATCCTTATAGCTAGAGAGGGAGAGAGGGAGAGAAGGAGAGGGAGAGAAAGGGCGACAGAGGGAAAATAGAGAGAGGGAGGAAAGAGCAGAGAGAGAAGGAGGGAGAGAGAGGGAGAGAGAGAGGGAGGGAGAGAGAGAGAGAGAGAGAGAGAGAGAGAGAGAGAGAGAGAGAGAGAGAGAGAGAGAGAGAGAGAGAGAGAGAGAGAGAGAGAGAGAGGAGAGAAGAGAGAGGGGGGCGACACAGAGGGAAAATAGAGAGAGGGAGGGAAGAGCAGAGAGAGAAGGAGGGAGAGAGAGAGAGGAGAGAGAGAGAGAGAAAGAGAGAGAGGGAGAGAGAGAGGGAGAGAGAGAGAGAGAGAGAGAGAGAGAGAGAGGGGGAGAGGGAGAGAGAGGGCGACAGAGGGAAAATAGAGAGAGGGAGGGAAGAGCAGAGAGAGAAGGAGGGAGAGAGGGAGAGAGAGAGAGAGGGAGAGAGAGAGAGAGAGAGAGAGAGAGAGAGAGAGAGAGAGAGAGAGAGAGAGAGAGAGAGAGAGAGAGAGAGGGCGACACAGAGGGAAAATAGAGAGAGGGAGGGAAGAGCAGAGAGAGAGAAGAAGGGAGAGAGAGGGAGAGAGAGAGAGAGAGGGGGCGACACAGAGGGAAAATAGAGAGAGGGAGGGAAGAGCAGAGAGAGAAAGGAGGGAGAGAGAGGGAGAGAGAGAGAGAGAGAGGGGGAGGGAGAGAGAGAGAGAGAGAGAGAGAGAGAGAGAGAGAGAGAGAGAGAGAGAGAGAGAGAGAGAGAGAGAGAGAGAGAGAGAGAGAGAGAGAGAGAGAGAGAGAGAGAGAGAGAGAGAGAGAGAGAGAGAGAGAGAGAGAGAGAGAGAGAGAGAGAGAGAGAGAGAGAGAGAGGGCTACACAAATAGAGAGAGAGAGGGAAGAGGAGAGAGAGAGAGAAAGAGGGAGGGAGAGCGAGAGGAAAGGGAGGAGGAGACAAAACATCTCATATTTTCATTTTGATTGGGTTTTTGTGCGTGGGCATACAGCTGCCAGTACAGCTGTTTGGTGAATTAACAAGAAAGGTCTGAAAATCATTATTTCTTTTTTAGGGAGGATGAAGAATGAGAAGAAAAATAATCCTCACCACCGGGCACATCTCCTTCTCACTTGGCTGAAATTGATATGGTAACAACGACAAAAAAAAGCTTGTCTGGTAAAAAATGTAAATTGTTTTTTGTTTAACCGTCAAGCAACCAACTGGGGTCATTTTGAACCCAGAGGCATATTTTTTAACATAGCCCAAAGGTGTTTAATTCCATTCTTAAAAATGATAATGACTGCCAATCAACCTGTTCTTAACAGATCAAAATCATTGTTTAGTTTTTCTATATCAATATGGACTCCCCAATTGGTAGTTACAGTCTTGTCCCATTGCTCCATTGCTCTATGGACTTGGGAGAGGTGAAGGTCGAGAGCCATGCATCCTCTGAAACACAACCCTGCCAATCCACACTGCTTCTTGACACACTGCTCGATTAACCGGGAAGCCAGCCGCACCAATGTGTCGGACAGAACAGCTGGTGACCAGCCCACCACAAGAAGTCGCTGGTGCACGATGGAACAATTAAATCTTGGCCGGCCAAACCCTCCCAAAACCTGTACGATGCTGGGCCAATTGTGCAGCCAGCTGTGACACAGCCTGGGATCGAACCCGGGACTGTAGTGACACCTCAAGCACTGCGATACAGAGCTGTAGACCGCTGCACCACTCAGGAGTGCTTTTCATTGACTACAGCTCGGCGTTCAAGACCATAGTGCCCACAAAGCTCATTGCTAAGCTAAGAACCATGGGACTAAACACCTCCTTCTGCAACTGGATCCTGGACCTAGTGACGGGCCACCCCCTAGTTGGTAAGGTTAGGCAACCACACAGATCCTCAACACTGGAGCCCCTCAGGGGTGTGTGCTTGGTTCACTCCTGTACTCCCTGTTCACCCACGACTGCATGGCCTCCAACGACTCCAACACCATCATTAAGTTTGCTGACGAAACAACTGTGGTAGGACTGACTACTGACAATGATGAGACAGTCTATAGGGAGGAGGTCAGAGATTTGGCAGTTTGGTACCAGGACAACAACCTCTCCCTCAATGTGAGCAACACAAAGAAGCTGATCGTGGACAACGGGAAAAGGCGGGCCGAACAAGCCCCCATTAACATTGACGGGGCTGTAGTGGAGCGGGTCGAGAGTTTCAAGTTCCTTGGTGTCCACATCACCAACAAACTATCATGGTCCAAACACACCAAGACAGTTGTGAAGAGGACATGACAACACCTTTTCCCCCTCAGGAGACTGAAAAGATTTGGAATGGGCACCCAGATCCTCAAAAATGTCTACAGCTGCGCCATCGAGAGCATGGTTGCATCACCGCCTGGTATGGCAACTGATTGTAACTACAGAGGGTAGTGCGTACGGCCCAGTTCATCACTGAGGCCATGCTTCCTGCCATACAGAACCTATATATTAGGTGGTGTCAGAGGAAAGCCCAAAAAATTGTCAAAGACTCCAGTCACCCAAATTATAGACTGTTCCCTCTGCTAACACATGGCAAGTGGTACCGAAGCGCCAAGTCTAGGACCAAAAAGCTCATTAACAACATATACCCCCATGCCATAAGACTGCTGAACAATTAAACAAATAGCCACCCGGACTATTCACACTGTGTTACTTTTTCATAATTTTTTCTTGTCTATTTGGTCAAATGTTTACCAAATTTACTTAACTCTCTTTCTTGAACTGCATTGTTGGTTAGTGGCAAAAGTTACAGGTAAATTCCTTCAGGAATACAGACATGACCGGCTCATCTTCAATGCAGCATCATAAACTCTGACATGTTTACTGTTTAAAACGGTTCCCTGAAGATGTCACCTGGGGAGTACACATTAAGGTTGCTACAGGTGATAATAGAACATATGAGTCATGGAGGAATATATGTTCATGCCTGTTACCACCATGCCCACTCAGATCATCTAATACAACACTAGTCTTAGACAAATACAAATGTGTTTGTATTTCAGTGAGTTGCTCCAATAATTCATGAATTTAAAATAACCATCTACATATTGAAGAAGCATTTCTACATTATTACACTAGCTGTTCAATGATATCAGAAGGTAATGTTTACACAATTAGGATTACTGCCAGCCATCGAACACAATTGCAACATGAATTGCTTCTGTAGTATTCTTTGTTAGCTCGCGTGCTAGTGGGTATGTACTGTGTTGTAATGCACGCAATGTTTGACATGAAAACAAAGTTTGTGATTAAATCCGAAGCAAACATAACTTTTACAATGAGGAAGTAAGTCATTAAACAGACATGCGTACTTAAAAAAAACGATCTGATATTGAGAAGCAGCTGTAGCAGATGGGGATCTGCGAAACTCAACCCTCAGCCTGAAGTGTTTCCACTTGCGCTGCCAAATAGCTAGCTTTTTGGTGCTGTGAATGGGTAAGAAGGCAGTCATGGGTGTTTGCGAGGTAGAGGTTCTGGGTTCGAGTCTCGTTGTGAGACTTTTCAGGGACGAGCAGTACTCGCTAAGCAAACAGCATCCTTTACACAGGCAAAATGGGCAAGGTTGGACTTCTCAACTGCTTATCCCCCTCTCTGTGTTAAACGTCTTTCATTATTGCTCTCTATCGCAAAATTAAGTTATCGTTCTATGTTATTTTACAAGAATGGAAATAGGACCTGTCAGCAGAAAATAAAAATGCCACTGGTGTCCGCTGCTATTAAAAATTAATTGGATTAAAACTGCATTTAGCCTAGATTAGGTACTGGAGGGGGACCTGTGCTCCTACACAGATGGATGAAGTTAGCGCCATAATAAAGAGGAGGTTTATAATTGTGTGAGGTAAAATAACTACGGGAAAGAGGTGGCATAAAACACTTACAGTATCACTTCTTCCCAGTGAAGTTTCAGGTAGCAAGCAGTCTTCTCAAAAGTCTTTAAGATCTGACTCTAGAGTTTTCGTAACCCAACACCAGGCGCCAATGTCCGCTTTCCAAAATCCAGATTATTACGTAATGTCTGAATTAAAGGTTATTTTGTTTAGTCCAGAACTAAGCATTCGTGTCTGGGAATCTTTGGACAATACTTGGCCTGGACCCAGGTTCTGCAGGTTTGATGGTTGGGGTACAGGATTCCTTTACACAGATCCAACCCACTGTGCCCCATCCAGCTGTTATCTGACCTAGAAGTCGACCCTGACGTTGGCTGGCTGGATGGCTACCATAACTCAACTCTGGAGGGTGAGGAGAGTGGAGAGGAGAGAGGTGATTGCAGGTTGTGGGCCAGATGTTAGTAGTAAAAACCCTCTTCATAGAAATGTCATTAGCTTTAACTCTGTATGCAGGTAGCATTGACACCTTCTGGCCCACTGTGCTGCACCATCCCTCTATCACTTTTATCACTCGTGTTCTTGCTAGTTCTTCTGTGTCTGTCCCATTGGGAGAATCCAGTCAATTCCAGTTTGCTGTCAAACCACCATGTAATAGTAGCACAGCGGTTGAGCGAACATGCAAAGGAAAGGGGCAGGTGTAAAGATATTACACCAAAGAGATTGTGATCTTTTAAATTGGCTATCATTTACAAGTGTCCTTTGAACTAACTTTTTGATAAATACCTATTTTCCGTGACCTTCATGTCATCTCAAAACATACCGCTTAACTGAGATGATAGTATTAGCAGATTAAACTCAGTGTAGTCATATTCAAGTCCACTATTTTAATGATATGACTCTTTTTTTTCTCCATTTTATATAATGAGGTACAATTAAGAGACCTCCCAGGCTGAATGCTATTAAGACACTCAATAATGGCAGATTAATTTAATCTCCCTCCAAATGGAAACATATCTGCTTTAATCCAGTAGAGTTGTTTCCTCTTTACTCCATGTCATTGCCTGTGGTTTGACAGTGAACTTGCTTATTAATTATTATAATTTTTTTTATCCTTAAAAATGCCACAGCTCTCCTTTTTTTATTTTCAAAAAGAAAGTCATAAATAATCGAGGTTCTATGGCCGAGTAGTGAGCGTTGAAATAACCAAAGACATTCACAGCAGATGAAAACAAGCTATGAGAGCATTGGAGCCAGTCTGATTTGTGCATGAGAAATGAGATGAGGATTAACGTACGGTACACTAGCCACTCGCATACAGCTGCTATGTATTCGTGTCAGATACATTGTTTTGTGAGTGCAGCGCAGTAATCTAAACTGGGACTGGTGCATTCACAGACAGATGGGGAAGGCAATACTCACAGAGGTACTCATGAGGTGTTATTAGGCCTAATTGTAATGGCAATAGCACAGGTGGTTGGTGATACCTTGATTGGGGAGGACAGGCTCACTGTAATGGCTGGAACAGAACGAATGGAATGGTGTCAAATTCATGAAACACCTGGTTTCCATGGGTTTGATACCATTCCGTTCACTCCATTCTAGCCATTATCATGAGCCGTTCTCCTCAGCAGCCTCCTGTGATACATAGAAAACAGAGAGAAAAAAAAACTGGTAAACAGACAAATGCAATAACAGAGACACATCGATCTGTTTAATTAAGTATATTAATTAAACCCCCATCATACCCAAGTGCAACATTTTGCCACACACAGCACACACACGTTTGTTTCACTGTCCTTGTACAGACCAAACAATTGATTCCCATTCACAATCCTTTTTCCCCTAATCCCTAACCCTGAACGTTAACCTAACCCTAAGCCTAAACCTAACGGTTAGAGCATTGGGCCATTATCTGAAATGCTGCTACTGTAGTTCGAATACCTGAGCCGACAAGTTGAAAAATGTGTCCATGAGGACCCTAATTTGCTCCAGGGGCACCACACTACTACGGCTGACTCTGTAAAGAAACTCATTTCACTGCACCTACCCTAACCCTAATTCTAACCCTAATTGTAATCCTAAACCTAACCCCTAAGCCTATAATAGCCTTTTTCCTTGTGAGGATCGGCAAAATGTTCCCACTTGTCCAAATTTGCCTGGTTTACCATTCTTGTGAAAACAATTGGTCCGCGCAAGGATAGTAATACCAAAATCAAGCACACGCCAAACACACACACACATACACACACACACACACACACACACACACACACACACACACACACACACACACACACACACACACACACACACACACACACACACACACACACACACACACACACACACACACACACACACACACACACACACACACACACACACACACACACACACACACATACACAAACACTACACACTGGCTGTGCACTAGATCAACAGCAGATATGCCAGGATTCAACACATACTTGTCTCCGGTTACCATTCCTTCCTCATATCCCTCATTTATTTGGGTTCAATCATGCAGTCCAAAGTTGCTTTTTTTCAATAATTTACCAGTGCTCAGTGCTGCATTAGATTCAATTTCAGGCTCACGTCAGGCAAATTTAGGGCAGTCATGCCGATGCTTCCTGGAAACGTGTATGAAGCAGACTGTGTGACGGCGTGAGAGAGACTTTGTGTCAGTGTGTGACTCTGTGTGTGTGTGTGTGTGTGTGTGTGTGTGTGTGTGTGTGTGTGTGTGTGTGTGTGTGTGTGTGTGTGTGTGTGTGTGTGTGTGTGTGTGTGTGTGTGTGTGTGTGTGTGTGTGTGTGTGTGTGTGTGTGTGTGTGTGTGTGTGTGTGAATGTGTGTACATGTCTGTGTGTGTGTGTGTGTCCATCCATGCGTATGTGTTTGTGTCGTAGCTCTGAGCCAGAAGCCCCTGTCCTCCTCCTGTGCTCTCGGGCCCATCCACGTCATTTTCATTAGGCCGCTCTAGCAGCAGATTGTCTGGAGTAATTCAGAATTAATTGCGTGGTTTTTATGTGAGTTGCTTCAACAGGGCTCCCATATGGTGCTGTGCACAGTCAAGCATCCCATTCTGTGGACTTGCGACTAAACAGTGAGGCTTGATGCAGCTAAAGATTCAAATTCATGACTTTTTGTTTAGTATGTCTGCACCACCACCAGAACAAAGTTAACCTAGGTACTGAAACAAAGGCTAGTGGATCCAGTCTGCTCGCATTACTAACTGTATCGAAATTGACTTCTGCATATTGACTCTCAATCAAGCGTCTGCATGTCTCCAGGGCCCCTTGCAAAATGTGCATGCCAAGCAGTAGACAACAAGAGGAGGTGTAATTCAATCATCTCTCATAACATCCCTCCATACCACGTCAACCTCTAATTATAGGCTTTGAATCACATGAACTATAGCAAGGCGTTACTGGGTCAGAGTAGAAATACATAGCAATGGAAGCTCGTCAGAGGAGCTGTAGACCTAAATAGCAAAACATTGAAAACTAGACTACATATATTCACGTCACCAAATAATTGATTCAAACACACTGTTTTGCTATGAAGGTCTACAGTAGCCTCAACAGCACTCTGTAGGGTAGAACCATGGTGTAGCCGGAGGACAGCTAGCTTCCGTCTTCCTCTTGGTACATTGACTTCAATACAAAACCTAGGAGGCACTTGGTTCTCAGCAACTTCCATAGACTTACACAGTAATTATGACAACTTCCGGGGGATGTCCTCCAAAGCTCTTACAGCATGAACTGTACGTTGTTCCCTCTTCCTTCCACTAAGACTGTAATAAAGATGTTAACAGAAAGATATTGAAGCAAATTATTTCTAGATTGGATATGAGAGACGCTCTCAGAATATCGCAGCAATAAAAATTGTCCAGACTAGATTTACAACATCTATTACTGCACAACAGAGTCCTAGCGTGACTCTGACAACATACCAGAGAGGCTTTGACAATGTGATAATGTTCCTATCATGCACCACATACCGTAATGTGACAGAGGTGTAACTGGGCAGTTGAGGTTAGTGCAGTTAATTTAGAAACAAAATTACACTTTAACCCAGACTAGCAAAACCCCTTGTCTTTGTTGTTGGTTTCTGTCACACTATCTCTGTTGTTGTTGCTCAATTAAATCAATGACAACTACGAGAGAGGAACCAAGATGGATGCCTTGTGAAGTCAAGGTCACAGATCCTATCAGGTTGGGAAATTGTGTCGGAGAGCTGTTTATTATTAGGAAGTCTAACTCCTAGAGTGAGAGGGAACTGACAGAAATATGACCACCTGCAGGGTCTCTTCTCTTCCTGGTTATTTGACAGGTCAAAGGTCAGCCCACTCTGGGACAGATGCTCTTTATTTCATTAACTCCATGCACCTCGGTGGGAACCTGGGGGCGGTGGTGTGCGTGTCTGTGACTGTTCCATCACCTGCCCTCCCTGAGATGATATCTGTGTTCCAATAATAGGTCAGGGGTCAGTGTGAGAGTGGCCCTCAGGCTGTGTGCTTACAGAGTGGAATCAGCCGGCATCACGTTGTTGTGACAACTTACCTATTATCTATGTAGGTTTCTCCCTCAAGTGTAACAAACTGAAAGAACTCCTGTGTGTCTGTACTTAGCTTTATGTTCTAAGTCAATCAGTAAGTTCTCTAAATCACAGAAGGTGATTGGTTTGGAAGTTTTCAACTGGAGGAAAAAAAATCATTTAAAATGTTCTCACAAGATTCAAGATGGTATTGGAGCAGAATCCAGCTACGATGCATCTCACTCTGTAGCCAGCTGATCTGGGGACAGTGAAATGCCCTGCCACCACTGAGGACCATGCCCAGGTCACCTCTCCAGTCAGAGGAGTCAGAGCATCTCTGATCCTAGCTGCCTGGCATTCTCCATCACTGGGCCAGGCTCCTGCCACCTCTCATACCTCCAGACCTCTAACTCTGTGGCAGGCTGGCCAGGGCAGGGTAAGGCTGGGCAGGGTGACAACCCATGGTAGGCAAAGGCATGAGCCAAGGACCAGGAGTTGGCACTGTCCATCAGCTCTCCCCAACCCACTAACCCTCTTACCTCCCCAGCCCACACCTCCTGTCTGGTCAGGGCAATAGCACTGAGGACAGAGATAATGAGAAACAAAGATAAAAATATATAGGCAGCAATAGAATAGAGACAGGTATAACAGAAGCTGAAGAGCTGGTACCAGCTAATGGCTAATCCTAGATAATCCTATAAAGATGACAGGGATTTTGTACTACAGTAGTGTTGCCCGTTTGTGTTATTTCCTGACAATTTATAGACAGTCTTACAGGTTCCTGTCGCATCTTCAGCACAGGATTCCTATTTTCTCCACTTAAATGATGGTATTCTAGCATTTTCAAAGCAGCACTCAAGCATCCTCTCAACAGCATCATTCAAGCTTTCTAGCATTCTCACACACTACTTGTCTTGTTAATGCCTTGACTTTCATAGTGAGGTGTTGTGTGGAGGCTGTTTTTAGCAGGTCCTTCAAATCAAATCAAGTTGTATTTGTCACATACATATGTTTAGCAGATGTTATTGCGGGTGTAGTGAAATGCTTGCTTTTCTAGCAATGTAGTAATATCTAACAATTCACAACAATACACACAAACTAAAATTGAAATAATGGAATTAAGGAATATTTAAATGAGCAATGCCAGAGTGCCATAGACTAAATACAGTAGACTATAATACATATATACATATGAAATGATTTAAAGCAAAAATATGTAAACATATGACTAGTTTTCCATTATTAAAGTGGCCAGTGATTTCAAGTCTATGTAAATGGGGCAGCAGCCTCTAAGGTGCAGGGTTATGTAACTGGGTGGAAACCGCCTAGTGATGGCTATTTAACAGTCTGTTGGCCTTGAGATAGAAGCTGTTTTTCAGTCTCTCGGTCCCAACGTTGATTTACCTGTACTGACCTCGCCTTCTGGATGGAAGTGGGGTGAACAGGCATTGGTTTGGGTGGCTGTTGTCCTTCATGATCTTTTTGGCCTTCCTGTGACATCGGGTGTTTTTGGTGTCCTGGAGGGCATGTGTTTTTCCCCTGGTGATGCGTTTGGCAGACCGCACCACCCTCTGGAGAGCCCTGTGTTTGTGGATAGTGCATTTGCCTTACCAGGCGGTGATAAAGACCGACAGGATGCTCTCAATTATGCATCTGTACAAGTTTGTGAAGGTTTTAGGTGCCACACCACATTTCTCCAGCCTCCTGAGGTTGAAGGGGCACTGTTGCGCCTTCTTCACCACACAGTCTGTGTAGGTGGATCATTTCAGTTTGTCAGTGATCTGTACTCCGATGAACTTGAAGCTTTCCACCTGCTCCACTGGGGTCCTGTCGATGTGGATAGGGGCATGCTCCGTCTGAAGTCCGCAATCTGCTTCTTTGTTCGGTGGACATTGAGACATCCTGGAACCCCACTAACAATGCCCTCACCTCCTTTCTGTAAATTATCTCATCATTGTTGGTAATCAGATCTACTACTGTTGTGTCATCTGCAAACTTGATGATTGAGTAGGAGGTGTGTGTGGGTGAACAGGGAGTACAGGGGGCTGAGCATGCACACTCGTGGGGCCCCTGTGTTGAGGATCAGTGACGAGGAGGTGTTGTTTCCTACCATCATCACCTGGGGGCGGCCGTCAGGAAGTCCAGAACCAAGTTGCACAGGGTGGGGTTCAGACCCAGGACCCAGAGCTTAATGAGGAGCTTGGAGAGTACTATGGTGTTGAATGCTGAGCTATAGTCAAAGAACAGCATTCTTACGTAGGTATTCCTCTTGTCCAGATTGGATAAGGCAGTGTGCAATGTGATGGCGATTGCATCGTCTGTGGATCTATTGAGGCGGTAAGCAAATTGAAGTGGGTCTAAGGTGTCAGGTAGGGTGGAGCTGATATGATCCTTCACTAGCCTCTCAAAGCACTTCATGATGACAGAAGTGAGTGCTACGGGGTGATATTCATTTAGTTCAGTTACCTTTGTTTTCTTGGGTACAGGAACATAGGTGGACATCTTGAAGCAAATGGGGACAGCAGCCTGGGATAGGGGGAGATTGGATCTGTTCGTAATCACTCCAGCCAGCTGGTCTGCGCATGCTCTGAGAACGCGGCTAGGGATGCTGTCTGGGCCGGCATCCTTGCGAAGGTGAACACGCTTAAATGTCTTACTCACGTCGGCTATGGAGAAGGACAACCCACAGTCCTTGGCAGTCGGTGGCACTGTGTTATCCTCATAGCGGGTGAAAAAGGTGTTTAGCTTGTCCGGATGCAAGACGTCAGTGTCTACTACGTGGCTGGTTTTTCCTTTGTAGTCTGTGATTGTCTATAGATCCTGCCACATACGTCTCGTGTCTGAGACTTTGAATTGCGACTCTACTTTTTCTCTATAGTGACGTTTTGCCTGTTTGATTGCCTTAAGGAGGGAATAACTGCACTATTTCTATTCAGTCATATTCCCAATCACCTTGCCATGGTTAAACGCAGTGGTTCGAGCATTCAGTTTTGCATGAATGCTGCCATCTATCAATGGTTTCTGGTTAGAGTAGGTTTTAAAGGTCACAGTGGGTACAACATCTCCTATACACTTCCTGATAAAGTCAGTCACCGTATCCCTGTATTTGTCGATGTTATTCTCAGAGGCTACCCGGAACATATCCCAGCCCACATCAAAACCATTTTGAAACGTGGATTGTGATTGGTCAGACCAGCGTTGAATCGTCCTTAGCACGGGTACTTCCTGTTTGAGTTTCTTCCTATAGGAAGGGAGGAAAATGGAGTTGTGATCAGATGTGCCGAAGGGAAGGTAGGAGAGGGTCTTGTAGGTATTTCAACAAGCTGAGTAGCAGTGGTCTGATGTTTTTGCCGAGCGAGTGCTACAGTCAATGTGTTGGTAGAACTTCGGTAGTGTTTTCCTCCAATTTGCTTTGTTAAAATCCCCAGCTACAATAAATGCGGTCTCAGGATATTTGGTTTCGAGTGTGCATAAAGTCCAGTGAAGTTCCTTGAGGACCATAGTGGTATCGACTGTGACTATAACCAAAGATAATTATCTTGGAAGGTAATACGGCCGGCATTTGATCGTTAGGTATTCTAGGTCAGGTGAACAAAAAGACTTGAGTTTCTGTGTGTTATCACAAACACACCGTGAGTGGTTATTTCATGAAACATACACCCCTGCCTTTCTTCTTCCCAGAGAATTCTTTATTCCTGTCTGCGCGATATACTAAGAACCCAGCTGGCAGTATTGACAAAGACAGCATATCCCAAGAGAGCCATGTGTCTGTGAAACAGAGTATGTTACAATCCCTGATTTCTCTCTGGAAAGAGATTCTCCTCGCCCTACTTCATTATCCAGAGACTTAACATTACCGAGTAATATACTCGGTAAATATAATATAAGCGGTGGATGGTGTGTGCACCTCCTGAGTCAGACTAGAAGACCACTCCGAATACCTTTTCTCCACCAGCAGTGTTTTGGATCAGAATCAGTTCAATTGCAATGGGGGGTACGAACAAAGGATCCTGTCATGATCGTCTGAATGACTGGACAAAGACACAGCATACTTAGAGTTCCACATGTTTAATAAATATGAAACTCACCAAAAACAATATAGACGAAAATGAAACCTGATGTCCTGGGCTGCTCACAGGCAGCTACACAAAACAAGATCCCACAAACAACTGGTGGGAAAAGGCTGCCTAAATATGATCCCCAATCAGAGACAACGATAGACAGCTGCCTCTGACTGGGAACCATACCAGGCCAACAAAGAAATAGAAAACATAGATGGCCCACTCTAGTCACACCCTGACCTAACCAAATAGAGAATTAAAAGGATCTCTAAGGTCAGGGCGTGACAGATCCAATTCGAGAAAATCATATTCCCGGTCGTAATGCTGGTGAGTTACCGACACTCTGATATCCAAAAGTTATTTCCAGCTGTATGTAATAACACAAACAATTTCCTGGACTAATACTGTAAGAAATAACACACAAAATAACAAAATACTGCAAGTTTCTTAGGAGCTAGAAGCAGAAATGCCCTGTCTTTTGGCGCCATCTTGCAATAATCAGAGGTGGAGAAAGGCTGAGTGTGTGGTGGGCAGTCGCCATTGAAAGCAACAGATGGCCTCTAAAACGGGCACCATTTTGTTTAAAGGAGGTCAGCGGGGTTCTCTTTCCATTTACTGAGCACAGCAGGGCTAGGACTCTCTTTTCTCTTCTCCTCTACTTTTTTCTCCTCTCCTCTTTTTTCTTCATAAAGTACAAAGAGAGAATGGAAAACAAAGAACAAGACAAAGAACAAGACAATGGACAAGAAAAGGTAGTTCCTACTAACACATACAACAACAAAAAATGAGCCCATGAGAGGGGACCATGGTATTGATCAAATTACCTCTGGGATGACATTTGACCTCATTTCATCATTTCTCCAAACCACACAAAGTTTCCATGTGTCACAGATACATATATAAAAATCATAGACAAATCATGCAGTGTAGAGTCCACATCTGTGTTCACATGGATGTGCAATGTTCATGCTGAGCTGCGGCCTGGAGATCAAAAATGTGCTACCTGCAGGAGGCCAGTGGCATGACAGGTTTACTTGTGTGTTTCAATTCTGCCGGTGCACATTCTGCCAAATGTATGTTTGACCTTCCTTTCAAATGTTAATGCATGACTTCAGAAGGTCCTGCATGTGAAGGAGAGCTCCTCACAGAGCAGGAGGTGAGGAAACGTGCAGAAAGAGTGCATGTGTGTGTGTGTGTGTGTGTGTGTGTGTGTGTGTGTGTGTGTGTGTGTGTGTGTGTGTGTGTGTGTGTGTGTGTGTGTGTGTGTGTGTGTGTGTGTGTGTGTGTGTGTGTGTGTGTGTGTGTGTGTGTGTGTGTGTGTGTGTGTGGTGTGTGTGTGTGCGTGCGTGCGTGCGTAGCGCAAGGGAGATAGTGTTACCCTGTCAGAGGAACATATTAGTGTTTCATATGTTTTCAGAGGTGGAACAGGATCAAGCCTGGGCTGGGTGTGTGCTCATGTGTTAACCTCTCGATGAAGGGTAAGCTGAGTTCCTACAGAGAGACCCTGTGCTGAATCTCTAATGTCAGAACACCCTTTGCTAAGCCAAGTTCCAAAATCCACACCGCCTCTACTCTCTCTCTCTCTCTCTCTACAGATTTCTGTTCCATAAACCTACAACCTTCAAGTCCAATCCCCATTTCTCACAGATGTGTGTCTGCCTGTCAATCTGGCCATGAAGCCAGAGTTACCTCTACCCACCCCAGAAAGAATACTTAAGGTCAAAGTTTAAAGAGTTGAATCACTCAATTTACTTTTTGACTCTGAAAACAAGACCAAACAGTCCGATCAGCCCCAAGCACGAACAGAATGTTTTCTCTCTACCCACAATGCAACGTGGCAGCAAATTGAAGATGCTTCCTCTGATAATTTCTCAGACAGTAAAAAGATAGCCGCCCAGGACACACACTTTACAGAGCCTACATGAACACACACACATGCAGGCCTACATGAACACAAACACACACACACACACACAGGCCTAAATGAACACACAAACAGGCCTACATGAACACACACACACACACACACACACACACACACACACACACACACACACACACACACACACACACACACACACACACACACACACACACACACACACACACACACACACACACACACACACACACACACACACACACACACACACACACACAGGCCTACATGAACACACACACTCCATACCTGAGTGAATGGATTACATTCTGCGAATGAGAATTATGGTTTAAGGCACGTTTGGCTGAAAACAAGGGCAGGTGTGATGTGTAATTTTCCCTCATCACATTTCCAAACCAGGTCCAAGCAAATGAGGAGCAATTTGCTTCTCCCTCCTCAGCAGCCACCGCAAAAGAGGAAACGTCAATTTACCTCAAAATTTCACACAAAATCGCAAACGACCTTCAGTCTGCCATTTCCAATTCATCTGCCTGTCTCGATCTCCATTTCCTCCATCAACAGGGCAATCACTTGGGTAAACCAGCTTAGGATAATTGAATGTTTTGCTTTGACATACATCCCCTGTCATTCTTCCACTCTGAACAGGAAATGGGCTTTTTCTCAATCACCCTTGGTGTCACCGAGCCTCGATCCAGAGTGCTGATTATAATGTCGGGGAAATGATCTCTTGATCCTGTATGGGTGACGTGACGTGATCACCTTAATGATTTAGTCAATAACAAGGATCTCAACATTTCCTTTTGGAGGGCCATTAAAGGCAAGCTCTATGACAAAGCCTTCATGAGGGAGCAGCTTCAACAACAGAGCTCAGCAGAAACTCTCCCTGTGCTATCGTTAAGGATCCATCATGATGATGGTAGGAAAAGATGATCTTTAGAAATTGCGATCATTCCGATGACTTCATGTGAAAAATAACCCAATGTGGTAAGAACTGATCTTTTACTCATCTTACCTTTATTTAACCAGGTTAGTCTTGTTGAGATAAAAAAATATATATATATATATATATATATATATATATATATATATATATATATATATATAATATATATAATCTTTCAAGAGAGACCTGGAATAATGGATGTGTGTATGTGTGCTTCATTACCATAGATGTCACAGATCCTCCCGGCACTGCTGCTTATTCTGTTCACCAGTTCCGGAAGTCGACGTCACAGGCCTTCTAGGCTACACTGAACTGTGTCATCACGCACACCTGTTTCCAATTCCTCACTGATTGTATTTGTATAAATGTGCCCTTTGTTTCCCCCATTGGGCTTTCGATTAATGTCCCCATGTCCGTTGGTGGTGTGAGTATGCGTTGTCTCAGCCTGTACTGTGTGGTTTGTGCATTGCGGGTCTCGTCCCATGTTATTCTACGAGGTTGACCCTCACTCTTTTGGTTTGGTACATCCCAGTGTTTTGTATATGTGTTTGTTTTGGGTGCATTAAATACTCAGATTATGCATCCCTGCGCCTGTCTCCAAATCCTTTATACCAGCGTGACGGAATAATGAACCCGACATATGGAGACAGCCGGGAAGGCCGAGCTTGCGACCATTGTAGGGACAGTACAGCACCAAGAGGACCGTCTCTGCAGACTCGGAGTCGCCATGTACAGTGTGCTGGTAACCATCCTGTGCTTGGAGCGGAATGTGCAGTCCCTCCAGTCTCCAGCACCGATTCCGGTACCAGCTCCCACACCATGACCTACCTCTGTTCCATCGGAGCCGCTCCGCGGAATAACCATGTCCCTCCCGGAGAGCTTCGAGGGCGCGCCAGCAGGATGCAAGGGCTTCCTACAATGTGACCTGTACCTCGCTCGCTACGCCTGGGCTGTTTCCGGAAGAGACAGGGTTGCCATCGTCATCTCGGCACTGACCGGACGGACTCTAGACTTGGGTGCCGTGACCTGGGAGACGGGCAGACCTGCGGTCGAGTCCTACGAGTGCTTCACCCTCTTCTGCTCGGTGTTTGATCATCCTATGGAGGGCCAAGGGGGGGAGGGTGAGTGTCTACTCTGACTATGCCAGGGAGAAAGGACCGCCTCGGAGTTCACCCTGGAGTTCAAGACTTTCGCGGCTTCCACCAGATGGAAAGAGTTGGCTCTGGCCACCAGTTTTGCGCAGTGGACTGCGGGAGGAGGTACAGCTGGAGTTAGCCTGCCGTGAGGACAACCTATCACTCGACCAGCTCATCAGCATGGCAATCCGGTTGGACAACCTCCTGCAGTCCCGAAGTAAACATGCGCGAATCCGGAGCCCATGGCGACACCTGCTCCGTTGCCAGAGACGATGGAGGTGGGCTCGGCACGTTTGCCCAAGGTAGAGTATAGGAGAAGGAGTCATCTGGGCCTATGCTTCTATTGTGGAGAAAGGGGTCATTTCTCCCTGACCTGCTCTCTACCCCCTAGGAGGCGAAGTGACAAGCCAGGAAATTCTCCTGCGTTAACTCGGATAGGAGACAAGGTCTCCTCGCCTTGTCTGTCAAATCAACCAGTGTGTTTTGCCGTTAAATTCCCTGAGTACTCTTGCCCTTCACTGCCATTAGCTCTGATTGATTCTGGAGCTGACGGGATTTTTTTAGATAGCAAACTGGCCACTGCATTACGCATCCCTTTGGTTCCCCTACAGTCACCCATTCCGGTTCGAGCCTTAGATAATCGTCCAATAGGGACAGGGCTCGTACATCACTGTTGCTGCTTCTTTTCTTCTTGATTATAGACACCCCCACGCACCCTATTGTTTTAGGTCTCCCCTGGTTGAGTTTGCATAGCTCTGTTATTTCCTGGTCTGAGAGGAGACTGCTGGGTTGCTCACAGGAGTGTCAGGGGAGGTGTCTCGCAGTGTCTGTCAACATCACTATGGTGGAAAGTCCAGACTGTGTTCATCAAGGGTATTCACCGGAGGAGAACCAGGATCTGTACCGGGTTTTTTCTAAGACCCAGATTACACGCCCCTGGGACTGAACATTACATTCTCGAGCAACAGCTCTGGTGGACATTCCTGCAGTTAGCATGCCAATTGCACGCTCCCTCAAATCCTGAGACATCTGTCTCAAGAGTGGCCTTTTGTTGTTCCCAGCACAAGGTGCCCCTGTGTAATGATCATACTGTTTAATCAGATTCTTGATATGCCACAGTTTTGTGGTGGATGGATTATTTTGGCAAAGGAAACATGCTCACTAACAGGTATGTAAACAAATAAGCTTTTTGTGCATATGGAATATTTCTAGGATCGTTTATTTCCGCATGAACATGGGACCAACACTTTACATTTATATTTGGGTTCAATATGCAATATTTGCTTAAGGTTTATCTCAAATTAAATGTAAATCACCTCATATTCAAGGCAGAGCTGTGGCATCCAAGACCCAGTATTTATCTCCGGCTCTCACTTTAAAACAGTGCAATAATGATCAATTCACACAAAGGGGAATCTACCACACAGCCATAAATCATGGGCAGATAGAAAATGGATGATTTATTGGCTTGAGTGTTAGCTAGGCTAAAACTAGGCCACCATTGACTGCTTGCTAGCTGGCATGCTAATGGTTTGTTTATGCTACGTGTGGAGGGCTGCACGTAGGGTAAATAAGCCACTCTGAGCAGAGGGGGGGGGGGACACAACACAGGCCTAGCACCTGGCAAAGTCACAACTAGAAACAGGGGTGCAGTTTGGCTCACAACACATCCCCGTTCAGAGTCACCTAGTGGTTAAACAGAAGTCCTAACCTCCCTTGTCAACCCCTTGTTAGAACACTGTAGTTCATCTAGTTGATCTAGGAGCAAGTTGTGTAGGGTAGCCAGACCTCTTTTGCCGCTTCCTGTTTAAATTCAGGTGAGAAATTCAGTGCTAAAACCAGTCTTCAGCTCTCGTCAGTGGCGCTAGAGTCGCACGCAGAAGTTGCATTGCAATCACCACCCCCAACCCTGTTTTGTCCCTCACTCATTACCTCTCTCCCTCCTTTAATCCCTCTCCCTCTCTCTCCCCCTGAAGGGGTTGTGAGCGTCTCTAAAATGATGCTAAGGGTATTCAGCGAGGTGTCTTACGTTAACTCCCTGTTCATTTTTATGTTCCTGTCTCTGCAGGTGCAAATAAACCATCACTTTCCACAAAGGCCCCAGAAATAGTACCACTGGACTAGAATGATTCACCAGGGAAACAATATCATCGCTGAGTAGTCCACAGTCACCCTTCATTAAAATCCTTTCATTTTTTTCTCCACTCTTAGGTCAATAACTATTACGGTTATTGTGCATTGATTGTAATAACCTTTTGAGGCTTGGAGGAAACTGTCCCCGTGATTGAAATGTTACGTCTCCACACAGATCGATGTCCATTAGTATTCTCTTGCGGCTGTATCTTTGTGCGTGAAGGCGGTGGGACAGTAGCATTACTACATCACCAATGCGGAGAGAGGGGACAGAAGGGTATAAAGAGGGGTAAGGCTATGGTAGTAATACTTAGTATTCTCTCCCATGCCCTTAAGCATTTGACTCCTTAGCCATAGCGTGTTGAGAGAAAGTCGAGGGGAAATGTAGTTTTCCCTCAACATCCCCATGTTTTTCTCAGCGTAGCAACCGTATGAATAAAAACAGCTATTTGTAGTATTTTTACTGTTTGTGTGTGTCAATCACCAAAACTGTGTTTTCCCTACTGTATTATCCTTACTCTACCATTTCAAAGAGCTTTATTTCACAGTATTGAATCAGTCAGGTTTCAAGACTAGTCATTCAACTGAGACTGCTCTTCTCTGTATCACGGAGGCGCTCCGCACCGCTAAAGCTAACTCTCTCTCCTCTGCTCTCATCCTTCTAGACCTATCGGCTGCCTTCGATACTGTGAACCATCAGATCCTCCTCTCCACCCTCTCCGAGTTGGGCATCTCTGGCGCGGCCCACGCTTGGATTGCGTCCTACCTGACAGGTCGCTCCTACCAGGTGGCGTGGCGAGAATCTGTCTCCTCACCACGCGCTCTCACCACTGGTGTCCCCCAGGGCTCTGTTCTAGGCCCTCTCCTATTCTCGCTATACACCAAGTCACTTGGCTCTGTCATAACCTCACATGGTCTCTCCTATCATTGCTATGCAGACAACACACAATTAATCTTCTCCTTTCCCCCTTCTGATGACCAGGTGGCGAATCGCATCTCTGCATGTCTGGCAGACATATCAGTGTGGATGACGGATCACCATCTCAAGCTGAACTTCGGCAAGACGGAGCTGCTCTTCCTCCCGGGGAAGGACTGCCCGTTCCATGATCTCGCCATCACGGTTGACAACTCCATTGTGTCCTCCTCCCAGAGCGCTAAGAACCTTGGCGTGATCCTGGACAACACCCTGTCGTTCTCAACTAACATCAAGGCGGTGGCCCGTTCCTGTAGGTTCATGCTCTACAACATCCGCAGAGTACGACCCTGCCTCACACAGGAAGCGGCACAGGTCCTAATCCAGGCACTTGTCATCTCCCGTCTGGATTACTGCAACTCGCTGTTGGCTGGGCTCCCTGCCTGTGCCATTAAACCCCTACAACTCATCCAGAATGCCGCAGCCCGTCTAGTGTTCAACCTTCCCAAGTTCTCTCACGTCACCCCGCTCCTCCGCTCTCTCCACTGGCTTCCAGTTGAAGCTCGCATCCGCTACAAGACCATGGTGCTTGCCTACGGAGCTGTGAGGGGAACGGCACCTCAGTACCTCCAGGCTCTGATCAGGCCCTACACCCAAATAAGGGCACTGCGTTCATCCACCTCTGGCCTGCTCGTCTCCCTACCACTGAGGAAGTACAGTTCCCGCTCAGCCCAGTCAAAACTGTTCGCTGCTCTGGCTCCCCAATGGTGGAACAAACTCCCTCACGACGCCAGGACAGCGGAGTCAATCACCACCTTCCGGAGACACCTGAAACCCCACCTCTTTAAGGAATACTTAGGATAGGATAAAGTAATCCTTCTCACCCCCTCCCCCTTAAAATATTTAGATGCACTATTGTAAAGTGGCTGTTCCACTGGATGTCATAAGGTGAATGCACCAATTTGTAAGTCGCTCTGGATAAGAGCGTCTGCTAAATGACTTAAATGTAAATGTTAAATGTATTGGTCTTCCTTTTCCTGATCCGGGAGAGATCAAATTTGTTGTTGGGTTCCGTTGGCATCCGTTAATGTACACATTGGAGGAAAGTATTTCCATTACTGCTTAAACAAAAATAACAGGGTGGAATATGGGATATGATCAACAATCAAATGTCTGTTTTAAGACAATGGGGAACCGTTGCACGGTTCAACAAGTCAGCAGTTTGTTTCAGGAATAATTGAAAACGCACTGGATGGTAAATGTAAATAAGGCATCTGCCCTGACTTCTTTGAGAGAGAAAGTGAGCTCTTTTCAATCTAGCCCTGCTCACCAGTATGTTTGTGTAACGGCGTTCTTCGTTTGTGGAAAGAGAGTCGGACCGAAATTCAGCGTGGTAGTTACTCATGACTTTAATGAATGAAGAGCGTAACATGAAATAACTATAACATATACAAAAACAACAAACAGAACGAGAAACCTATTTCAGCTTATCTGGTGAACACTACACAGAGACAGGAACAATCACCCACGAAATACACAGCGAAACGCAGGTACCTAAATACGGTTCCCAATCAGAGACAACGAGAATCACCTGATTCTGATTGAGAACCTCCTCAGGCAGCCAAGCCTATACAACACCCCTAATCAGCCGCGATCCCAAATACTACAAACCCCAATACGAACATACAATATAACATAAACCCATGTCACACCCTGGCCTAACCAAATATATAACGAAAACACAAAATACAATGACCAAGGCGTGACAGTTTGTGTGTTTATCTGGGCTGGCAAAACACCTATTTCTTCTCTCCCTGACCATCTCTAAAAAGCTGCTGAACTCAACTGTGTTGTTTACTCTGATACCACATACAATAACATGGCAGGTTGAGGGAAGGAGGCTTGGAGTGCTGCTGTGGCTTACGTGTGACCTGTTCGGAAGGAGAGCAAGAACCATTCTCACCATTGACGGCCATGTTTGTTTCCATTTTCAGTGGTGCGTGATGTCTGAGTTCAGCATGTGGGAAAGATCGGGGTCCAGAGATCATATCCGAGGTTCCTAGTTGTAAATACAAGTTTGAGCGGCATTCGTGTGCATTTTTCTCAGTAGGAAGGTCGAGTTCCTGACATGACGTGAAGTCGGCAAAAGCCTGTAGTGGAGGAAGTGGTGGTGAGAGGACAAGGGAGCTGTCTGCCTGCCTTTTTCATTTGCTTTATGTAATTCTTGCTCACATTCGACAAGACTGAGTTATGCAGAATGCACAGTTACATTTAGACAATACTTTTTAAAAAACAAGACATTACAATCAATTCAAAAGTTCCTAGCTTACAGTTTTTTCCAACTGCTTACACAAGTTTTCAAAACGGTCTCCTTTTTTCAAAACTCTACACACAATTCCCAAAACTGCACACACAAAATGCAAAATGCCTCACATCTCCTTCAAAATGTAACACTGCATTCAAAATGCCATAAACACATGTCAGAATGAACCCTTTGCATCGAATGGCAAACACTGCTTTCATAATAGTACTTTTTGGATATACCATGTAAACACTGTTGTTCTAAAGCTTTTTGGTCTTTCATAGGCTTATATCTATATTTCAATACAATGTTCTACAGTGAAAGTAATCTGCTGAGTGGGGTAACAAGTACACTGTAAACACCAATGCAATGTAGAAACGGAACATATTTATTAGGCCAAACATTACTGTTGTTTACAGTAGCATACAACAAAACCATAAACATATGTAAACCAAAAGTATATTCTTTAGAATACAGTAAAGAACACAATTGTGTGTGTGAGGTCCCGGGGGGTCAGTCCAGGAATTGGTAGGGGGGGGGGGGTGGGGATCACCACGCTTCATCTCTTCTCCGGCCTGAGTCTGGCCACAATACTTCGTCCACATCACAGGATACGTTTTCTCTTGCCGAACATCGAGGGAAGTATCTCCTAGCATGGCGTATCCAACCTTGGACAGAGGCAACCTCTATGTCCCCACATAGACCATATTTATAATTGCAGTCTCTTGTACATCTGTAAACAAGCGTCCTCGTCCTCCATGATGTCTTTGCCTTTCCAATCTGTACAGAATTCAAACACAGTATGTATTCAGCATAGGAACTGTAAACAATGTACAAAAAAATGTAGTACAGCATGATAACCAACCTCATTCATTCAATGCAGTGCAGTAAATGGATGGCTTAGAGTTACAAATGTTTATGCAATACTATGCAGTCGTACGTATTTTACAGTACATTGCTGTAATGCTAAAATAGTCATTGGATAGTTGCATACCTGTTCTCATTTGTGAAGGTTTGAATTATGGACGCCACTGTAAATCGACTCAAGTTGGGCTGGACTCTCAGTCCAGCCTCTCTCATGGTCAAACCGTGGTTGATCACATGATCAACAAGTGTTGCCCTAATTTCATCAGAGATGGCTCTCCTTCCTTCTCTTCTTTGCCCTCGTCCTCTTCCTCTCCGTCCTACTCCTCTTGCTCTCTGTCCATTGTTGGCATCCATTGTTCCAAACAGGTAATCTGACATTTGACCTATTTATAGGCCTATACTACAGTAAAGCAGTGATTGGTTAGTGATCAGTTAAGCTATTAGTGTTTGCACATGTGAGGAGTGTGTGTGTGACCTGGTGAATAAGTGTAGCATTTTGATTGGTTGTGTTTGGAAAAGGAAAGCAAGTCACTTCCTGTTCGATTTTTGTGTTTTAGGTAGAGAATTGTGTGTAGTGTTTTGAAAAAAGTGTTTTATGCAATTGACAACTGAGTCGAACGCTGAGAAATAGCTTATGGTTTTGGATATTTGGTGTGTAGTTTTACACTTTGAGTGAGAGGTTTCAAAAATCGTGTGACATGAAAAGATTTTGTGTGTAAGCAGTTGGAAACAACTGTAAAATAAATCACAGTTTAAAAGTCATAGTTGTTAATTAAAAAGTCTGATGGCTATGGGAGACTTGTTCTGCCTATTTGTCCTTGCGTTGATGCTGGACAGTTGGTTCTGATTTCAGGGTGCTGTCTTCCTTTCTATGTGGAAGTAGACCATGTCGAGAGGGTGGTCAGGTTGGTGCATGTCAGTGACCAGTCTTACTGTTGCTTGCTCTCTCCATGACTGTAGTGGTGGAAGTGTCAGTGGGATGTCTCTGTTTTTGTTATTATCTTGCTTCCTTTTTTCTGTACCCTGTCCAGTGCAGCTTGCTGCTTCTTTGTGTAGCCCACCAGCAACACACTGGCATACTCCAGGCATAGTCGGAAAGAGGTTCAGATTTCCTCAAGGTCATCAGCTGTTTCTTGCTGTCACAGTCAGGAAGTGGAGAGACTTTGAAGCCTTTTTCACTGTGTCGGTCACCACTGAGTTGGTTGTCCAAGTGAAAGCCACAGCCTGTCCAACCAGCATTAGTGAAGCTGATTGGGGAGGATTTTTAGAGAAGCAGACTCTTAGCTTTACAGACTTTTTTTTCAATTAAGAAGCATGTTGTCTCTGCTGCCCATTCCTCCTGTTGCTTTGCCTGCTCTTCCATTGAGAACCAACTATAGTAAGCTCAGGTTGATGCTCATTGTTACATTCAAATATCCCTACCATCATATCTAAGCCAATATGAAACCTTGCAAATCAACTTGATTGGAGGTACACAACACCCCCACCCCCCCCCCCCCCCGCATCTCGTCATGATCCGTTCAGCCGTTATCGAGAAACACATACTGGATTTTTATCAGGGTTGTTAGCATTATGAAAAAAAATGTATTGCCCCGACCTAGCACAAGATCTAGGCGTTGGATAAGGACAGGACTACATCATCCATACAGAACATTACACTTGCCACCTTTCAGAGTGAATACGTTTGTAGGTGCAACAGTTTTGATTAAATGTATAATGTATCGCTCTCACAATAGGGAACCAATGATATGCTACCCAGGAATGGGTCAGTTACTAGTGAGCTGCAATTGTAATAAAAAAATAATAATTTCAACCTGTGGTGGTGCCTGGCCTTGAAACACAGGATAAACCAATTTCGTCTGTGTCCATTATGTCCTCGAAAATACGATGAGTCGACTCCACTATATTGGAAACCAGATGTTACCTCTGTCCATGAGCTTCAGCATTGGCAATACTTCTGTCCATGACCCTGCTTGCCTGCTTTACTAGGGGATTGCCTCTGGTTTGGCTGGATTCAATATAGTAGAATAAGCTACAATAGCATACAGTGGGACAATAATGGGCTGGGCATTTGGCACATAAGGATGGGGGATCTGTGGGAGCTATGGAATTGTCTCTTGTAGGGTCTGGATTCAATGCAGTAGACTAGGCTACCACAGACTGGCCAAAGATTGGGATAGGCATCTGTGCAGGATGTGTCACAAAGGCAATACAATTAAGGCAGGGTATCATATTCATAACAGGCTAAATGGTAACCCTGATTCTTTTATCATGGGGTACTCTACTGTATATTCCTTTATCCTTTCTGCCTCTAGATGGAGAATGTTAATGGAGGGGGTATTATATTTTGTCTAGCCCTCACGAAAATAAACACACACAACAAAAACCCGTCCACTGATTGCAGCTCATTGAGAGTAGCTTGTCTGTTATGTCCAACCTCAAAGGATGGGCTGCTGATTAGGGATTCCAATCCTCCATACCCGCTCACATCATAACAGAGAGAGGCTCTGCCATGCATCAGGATCAAATTACCAATTCTGCTGACCAATTAAGATAAAACATGGAATCCAAGTTTACTGTAAATCAAACTGTGTGGCAGTGTATGTGAGTCACAATGGCGTAGCACCCCCTTCCCCCCTATGATCTTTGGGGGCCCCAAACCCTCCTCCCCCTGGGGGTTGGGCCCCCCAGATAGCATATGAACATGTCATAAGCCATAAATTTCTTTGAGGGAATTACAGGAAATTAGCTCGAAAACAGCAACATTTTCTCTCAGCCTCATGGCAAAATTAGAAAAAAGGCATAAGATTAGTTTTTTTTTTTAAATCATAGAATTAGGAATTTGAAAATTAATAGGATCTCCATGTATTAAACTGCATGTTTTTCTCTCTGCCCTATGGCAAAAACATAACAATCCTGCTAAGCCACTGATGATTCAGTCTGTATGTGTGTGTGTCTGTGCATCTACTTTATGTTTGCATCTGTCTCTCTCACACACACACACACACACACACACACACACACACACACACACACACACTCATTTTGGCACAGTGCATGGCTTTCAGTAATACTTGGATGCACAATGATGATCGGTCAAACAAGAAAGCAGGAGAGACTGAACAATGGAGGCCAGGGAGTCTGCCCGGTAGGTAACACAGATTTAAGTGAAAGCCATATTTAAGTGCCTGTGTGTACAGTGGACTGCATTAAACATGTAAAGGTCACACATGTTTTAATCTATATTTCATCAGAACAGGTTCTCTATTTGTTCCGTTCCTCATTCCCTCAGGGGATGTGCATACTGTACGTGGCTCCAATGTTAAATAAAGAACTTGGGCTAGCTGCCAAAGATGCACGTGTTCAATGGCTTCTTCGATATGTTTAGGACAGGCCTACAGATGGGAAGAAGAGCTTCGAATCTGAACCTTTCCTAGAGCTGAAGAACTAGAAAAAAGGTACCCAAGTCATGCTAAATCTAAGGCGCCTGTGTTGAGAGTAGAAGTTCACCTTTGCTTCAGCAATCCTTCACACATCGGGCATTCCCAGGGCTTTGATTTCCCATCCAATCAGATAGACGTTCTAAATCCATCCAGTCGGCGGTTGATATACGTCCCATACTTTAAAAGATCAGAGCAGATCAGCATAACTAATTTCACCTGAACTGCCACTCTGATTACCACGGCA
This sequence comes from Oncorhynchus gorbuscha, assembly GCF_021184085.1. Lineage (NCBI taxonomy): Eukaryota > Metazoa > Chordata > Actinopteri > Salmoniformes > Salmonidae > Oncorhynchus > Oncorhynchus gorbuscha. The sequence continues at coordinate 80,701,345 of NC_060173.1, forward strand.
GATTATCCAGCTTTGATTTCAACCACAGAAGCAGCTTTCTCTCTTTTCCACTTTCCTTTTTTTTCTCCAAGTTCTTATCAGAAATCAGACACCTGATGTCATACGCTGCTGGTGGTCTGTGTGTGTGTGTGTGTGTGTGTGTGTGTGTGTGTGTGTGTGTGTGTGTGTGTGTGTGTGTGTGTGTGTGTGTGTGTGTGTGTGTGTGTGTGTGTGTGTGTGTGTGTGTGTGTGTGTGTGTGTGTGTGTGTGTGTGTGTGTGTGTGTGTGTGTGTGTGTGTGTGTACATAAGTGTGTGTGTGGATTCCAGTCAGACAGCAGATCTCCCCTGGCAAAGCCAAAACTATACCCTTATCATATCTTTAGATGCGAGAATGGTGGAGCTATTGAGGAAAACCTAGTTGATTGTTTAAGCTCAGTGGCTTGACAGCCACCTCTGAAACAACGGGAGACGAGACAGAGAGGAGAGAAAGGGAGGCCACAGAACACACCACAACTGTCTGGATAGCTTGTATTGATCTAAAGCTCACACCTTGCAGCTACACATACGACGCATCTGTGGCTATGCATTCGTAGCTCGTTTCTCAGAGGGGAATTGTCCTCATAAGACATAGCGAATGAACTCTCAGCAACTCTATCCACGATTTGACTTGGTGTCAGTACCACAAGAAGGGTTTTTTTCCCCCACGTGAGTTGTCAGTCATAGAGATGTGGGTTATATAAAGGGATGTGACCCAATTGAATCAATTGTGAAAATGGGGAAATCACACCCCGGGTTCTTCCAGAACATTTATGCTGTATCCTCTGTGTTTTTGTAGCTAACATTTATGTACCTGTCTTCAACTGGCACTGTGTATGTGTCCATTGCCCCCAGATGGTGGTCACCCTTCAATGCATTGAGAGGCACCTGGTTTGACTTCTGATCATGACGATGTCAAATTCATTTGGCAGTGGTAGGAAAAGATGTAGCTTTCCGTATTCAGCTCGTTGCACTTTCTATGGGAGAACTTTGGACGCGAGAAAATAATTACCGCAGTAGAGTACGATAACGTTATGGTTCTTGCAATAGTTATCACATGGGCTTCGGGATATAACATGTTTATAACGACTGTTTCCTGTTAATAATGACACTGCAAAAGACTAAAATAACTCAGCCACCAAAAAGGACACTGGTTGTGAAGGAATGATGAATACGCACCACGGGTGTTGAGTAACTCTTTGTAGGGCAAAGAAGAGTGACAGACATTTAGCCTTGAGCTTGACAGAGTTATGGGGAAAGACGAATAAAGAGGTATGTGAAGCATGAGTCTGTGACCAGTGTCCCCACCTGAGGAGCTGCAATAAACAGCACAAGTTGTAGCTCCCTTCAGTAGCCACGAGCACAACCGTTCCTTGATTTTAACTGGCGGCTTTATTCTGTAGTTTTAGTCAGAATTATCACCTTTCGTGAGAACTATAAAGTAAATGAAAAATACAGTTAAGCACACTCTTACAACCTCATCTTACGAGTGACTTATTAGCTTGGTATAACTCTGAAGTGCTTACATACATAACAGTTTAACTGGCGTTATAACAGGTTCAGATTAAACACATGAGTAAAGGAACAAATACCTCATTGGCTGCTTATTACAGAAGGGAGGAAATCAAACTTCACACTTATTATTCCTGGCATGAATTCACACTTCATCCTAACATACACTCTTCAACCTTTATGAACTACACCCGATGACATGAAAACTTAGCTAACGCAGCGCAGGATTGCCTTCCCTCCAAAAGTGTGTTGCTACAATAGGGATCCCCGTTACAACAGTATTAGCTACGTAGTTCCGCTTGTATTATCATTTCCCCCGCACAGCGGACACATAAACAATTCAAACAAAAGACAACGACATAACCTGTAAGTCTAACTGTCAGTTACACAAGTGTCTGAAGAATTAGTCATGGATGAGAGCGGTTTTTGATTCAAATGCTTTCTGGCTTTAGATTCGAACAGAGACGTAGTCAATCATTCCAATTGTAATGGGTAAAGAAACCCTTAATCAAAAAAGAATGTCTACCACGCTCTACCCTGAAGAAAATCACGGCATGTCAGTTTGGAAACTAATAATGAAGATACAGTACAGTTCTTGACTTGTTTGACGTAGTTGGTGTCAGGGATTTCTAAATGGTGAAATAGTTGCTTGTGATGGTAAACACAATTAATGGTGTAGTAATAATATAATATATGCCATTTAGCAGACGCTTTTATTCAAAACAAATTAGTCATGTTGTGATACCAGCTTACACAAGCTTGTCTGTTTCGAAACATGCGTGCAAATTCCACGATCATACTTCTTGGCTGAGTCATAATTACCTCAGAATGACTACTGGCTTGGCAAGAAGCTAAATATTCCTATAGCTGTTGAAATGTGCAATATGATATATGCTCAGACTTCGCTGGGAGGATAAAGTCAAATTAGTCCAATTAAAACTTGAATTAAATTTTCATTCGATTCACTGAGTCACCATGACAAGAACAACATTTTCATGTGTGTGCTGGAATAGTTTCTGAAACGTCATCACATTCTATCAGGTTGGAACTAAAGAGAAACTCATTATGTTTGAGGTGTCACGAGGTCGTTGAGGAATGGAGGGAAAAGATTGAAAGACAAAGGGAGTGGCTGAGTAAAAGGTCAACAAAGATCATAGAAGGAAGTAGTTTGCTCAGTTATCACCTATCCTTTGTTCTTACACACTCTTACTCATTCCCACCTGATTTGACCATGTCAAAGGGTGTGCGTGTGTATGCGTGTGTGCACGCCTGCGTTCTTGCGTGCGTGTACATGCACGCCTGAGTTGTTACCACATCTCTCACCTAAGGCACACACTTTAAATGCACGTAGTTCTTTCCTTGCACTGTTCTTGTCTATTAATGTTCTGTATTATGTCACGTTTTGTGTGGACCCCAGGAAGAGGAACTGCTACTTTCGCAACAGCTAATAAGGATCCTAATAAAATACCAAATACATCTGGCATGGAGAACCCATTAGCTCAAGGGGAGAGAAGAGAGAGTGGTGGGGTTAGAGAATAGAAGAGAGGAGAAGAGAAGGAGGAATAATTTATCATGGTGGTTAGGATGCTTCTGCTCTCCTGGTGTCTTCACATTACCGTCGGCAGCCCCTGTGCTACAGTCAAACACCTGCTGACGAGCGCCAGGAGAGGCCGGCTGCAAAGTTAAAAACTCAAGTGCTCCCTGCTTCCCCAACCTGACACACTTCTGCCTTCCTCCTCCTCTCAGTGTAATCCATCACCTCTCCTCCCTCTCCTCCACCTCCTCCTCTTCCTCCCTTCTTTTCTTCTCTATAACTACCACTTCCTGGCGAAAATAAGGGGAAAATCTTCATGGTTGGTGGCAGCGGTGGAAAAACGTCACTCTGCATGCTATAAATACATACGTCTGGGCTTGTTTCAGATCCATTTCTCAACGGGATGTCTTTCTGTACTAATTTCATACATACTTTCTCACACAAAAGCCTACAAACAAAGAGCCATATCTTGAATGCACTTGAAATATGTTCTATATTTCTCTTGGAGACTATGTACTTTCAATCATACTCTGGATCAATACAGAGTTCTGACACGGCAGTGAAAGAACACGGCCTAACTAGGCGCCATTTCATCTTTCAGAAGAGGCAGGTTCAAATGTGTAGTGGAGAACAATATTTTACCCAGTGACAGGGGAGGGGAGAGAGAGAAAGAAAGTTTATTGTAAATTAATAAATTCTCGATTGGACATGCGAGATCTTTGTCACTGATGATGTCACGTCCTCTGGGGAGCGTTCACAGAAAGAGGACGTCAGGACCCTCTGTCACTAGACGACCCATTATCAGTCCCTCCAAAGTAAAGACTCCAATGTGTGAGAAGAGCAGAGCGTTCAAAGGTTTCTGTTGCCGAGCCAAAGGCGTGTTAAGTCACGAACCAGACTGTTTGAAGAGCCCTATGAAGATTCAAATGGTTTTACTGTATATATTAGACATTCACGTGCTGTAAAAGTCAATGCTCTGCTTTGATCATACACTTATCTTGAGGCTATCTTGAGCATTATCATCTACTTGTGACGCCAGAAGACTATCCATAAGATCCCATCCAATTAGCATCAGGAGCTAATGATCGACTGTCATGCCCAGCACTATTGTTATGCATGCCATTTCATGCCTATACGATACAATTGAGTTTCCTTAAAGCCATTTAACCCCATTTGATATGGCCCCCTCCAGTCCATTTGACAGTGGTTATCTGGTGGTTAGATCCTAGCCGTTAGATCTCAGCTGTGACACAGACGTTTCACTGACGTTTCCAATTAGCCTTTGTGGCATTATACATCCAGATCTATTTTGATCCCCGGCCCAGCGGCCCAGCGTAGTCTTCCTAGCAACCCCAGGATCTGATAGACTATTGGCAGATGGCAGATGGCAGATGAACCTCCTGGCTGAACAACGCCAACAGGAAATACTCTGGAAGGGGCTGTGATCTGAGTGCACAGTACTGTACAAATAAAATAGTTGATTCTTAAGAGTTTCTATAGCATTGAGTCCAGACTACAGCCAGGGTGTCCAAGCAGGCTCCAGGAAGACCACACACCTGCTGTATTTGTACAGTATACTTGCCGTTCAATCAGATTCTCATTTAGACCTGGGTGTGTGGCCTCTCAAACCAATCAGTAGTGTTAGTTAAGTGTCAGGTTGGGGGAAACCAGGGCAACCCTGGTATGATAGCATACATGTTGGACCCCCCTCCCTGCCCCTCTTTGTCATACATACATGTTGAGCCCTCTCCCTGCCCCTCTTTGTCATACATACATGTTGAGCCCTCTCCCTGCCCCTCTCTGTCATACATACGTGTTGGACCCCCCCCTGCCCCTCTTTGTCATACATACATGTTGAGCCCTCTCCCTGCCCCTCTTTGTCATACATACATGTTGAGCCCTCTCCCTGCCCCTCTTTGTCATACATACATGTTGAGCCCTCTCCCTGCCCCTCTCTGTCATACATACATGTTGAGCCCTCTCCCTGCCCCTCTTTGTCATACATACATGTTGAGCCCTCTCCCTGCCCCTCTTTGTCATACATACATGTTGAGCCCTCTCCCTGCCCCTCTTTGTCATACATACATGTTGAGCCCTCTCCCTGCCCCTCTTTGTCATACATACATGTTGAGCCCTCTCCCTGCCCCTCTTTGTCATACATACATGTTGAGCCCTCTCCCTGCCCCTCTTTGTCATACATACATGTTGAGCCCTCTCCCTGCCCCTCTTTGTCATACATACATGTTGGACCCCCCTCCCTGCCCCTCTTTGTCATACATACATGTTGAGCCCTCTCCCTGCCCCTCTTTGTCATACATACATGTTGAGCCCTCTCCCTGCCCCTCATTGTCATACATACATGTTGAGCCCTCTCCCTGCCCCTCTTTGTCATACATACATGTTGAGCCCTCTCACTGCCCCTCTTTGTCATATATACATGTTGAGCCCTCTCCCTGCCCCTCTTGCCACACATTCATGCATGTGTCTACACTTTCTCCTGTGACCTCTAGATTATCCTGACCTCGATCTGTTTTCCATGGGATCCTCACTACCACTCAGCCCTGGCTGCAATTCATCACATCCCCATCCCTCTGTCCACTTCCAGGTTCGTCAGCTGCCGCAAAAAAAAACACCATGTGGTTTTATGGGTCCAGAGTGATTATAATCAAATATGCAAGGCCCTCTGGCGAGTGTCCACCCTCGTAACCTCTCCCCATAACCTCCAAATGATGGCTCTAAAGTAAGCCGTAAATGCTGCAATATCGCGGCTCAATATTACACTCCCAAAGCCAAACTAATTACACATGCACACACATATAAAGACAAAGTGCTGGCCATGGGCTGTCTGGGTGCCGGAGGAGATTAGGCAAAAATAAGATTCCTGTCCAAATTGGTGAGATGCAATGGGAGTGTTGATGGCTTGGGAGAGATTTGCCGAGTACTGCCTACACTGAGATCTGGTGTCGTGGAACAAATCCCATGGTCTAAAAACATGGCTGTGCAATTCCCTCTGGGAGTATTCATGGAGGAATCTGCTTTCAATACACTTTAAATGGATGGCTACAGATGTTTTGCTGGAGGAAAGGTTTTGATCTCTCTCTCTCTATTTCTCCCTCTCCTCTCTGTCGTGTCGGAAATCCAATCAGCATATTGGACCTCCTTTGAGGATTCAATAATTGGAGTATCTTTTTACCACAACTTTCATCTTTCTAAAACATATTTAACCACGTACAATAGATTTTAAAAGTAAAAATGAAATTTTAGAGCTTCCTTACAATGCTGCAGTAAAACAGAGAGGAGCACAAAATATTCATTTTCCACTGGCCTCTGAGGCTGTGTGAACGAGAGTTTGTGTTGGTAATCAAGGTAAGAGTTTATTAAAGAGCAAGGGACGTAGGGTGTTCTGTGGAGAGGAGGAGGGGAGAGATGGGTCGTTCCACCAATTTGGTGCCTTTGAGAAATGTAGTTTGGTAAAAAGAAATGACACCTAATTTGAACATGCAACTTAATTTTAAAAAATCCTTTCCCATCTCAAGAGTTTTAAATAGAGAAATGACTATAGCATGTGCTTTATAAGTGCCAAATAAAGTAACAGGGTTGACTCTAACAGGGTTGATTCTAACAGGGTTGACTCTACCAGGGTTGACTCTAACAGGGTTGACTGTAACAGGGTTGACGATTCCGTCTTAAATCAGCCATAAATCTCCCCGTGAGAGGAGGAATGAAAGTTGTTGTGTGAAACAGAGAGTGGCAATTAAATACAAGCATCACAAAAAAAAAACACTGAAATTGCTAGAACATTCCTGTCTATCTATGGGTAAAGCTCATAGCCAGTACGAAAATGTCTGCCCTCTCGGCTGTTAATCGCTCTGGATAAGAGCGTCTGCTAAATAACTCAATTGTCAAACGCTCGACCCGCTCAGTTTTCCACCACAAAACTGACCAAAAAAATGGCCAAAAAGAGTAGAACAACCCTATTTGCTTTTACACTGTTTTGATTATTAGGAGTTCAATGTTTCTTTTGAAAAAAAAAATTAAAAGGCATAGTTTCAGTGTACTGAATCCAAAGTCCAGGTCACGTAAAAGGGTTGACCTTGAAATAAGGGACAGACGTAAATAAATCACTATATTAAAGACATGTCATCTTCAGAAAGGACTGTCAAAGCAACACAGTAATTAGGGGGGAATGATGGTGAAACATGGGATGTTGGGGGAATAAGGGGGTTGAAATCTTCCTAATAGTGACACGGGGTTGATGGAGGGACACGGCAAATGCTGAATTTGGGCACTTTGCCACGCCTTTATTGATAATAACAATGTGATTTATTGAATTCTCTATGTGGTCTGTATGAAAGAACACTTCATTTAATTAAACAGGCTTTCACAGTTCAATATTGGGGCACAAGTTCTACTTAAAATAGCAAAGGGATGAAAATGCAAAAGGTTCCTCTTTTCGTGGAATGACCCAGATGATGGAGGGACCGTGAGAATAGGAGAGCATATAAAAATCAGTGTTGGGGGGCAGCGGTGTTCCCCCTCTCATCTCTTTTATTACTTTAATTGAAGTCGTTTAATAATTCTCAAACTATTTCGCCCTGAGCGTGTGCTAGCCATAAATCCCGTACTCTGTACACACGCTTAAGCTACACTTAACATTCCTCGATGCCACTTCATCTTTCATCTTCTCATGTCTCCCGCTCTCTCTCTCTCTCTCTCTCCTTTCACTCTCACCGCCTGTCGCAGTCTGTCTGTCTCCCCTTTCTCTTTTATCCGTCAAAACCCCTTTCAATCTGTCTATTTCCTTTCTTGCTGTCTGCTCCCTCTCTTTTTCTCTAATTATCTAGTCTAGTCATTCTCTCTCTCTCTCTCTCTGCCTTTTGTCTGCTCCTCCTCTTCTCTCTGTGTTGCTTTTGGTCTTTCCCTCCTCCCTGTCTGCCTATCACAATATTACAGGTAGAACCAGCACAAGGGCCATGTGTTTCTTTTCAAACCTGGACAGAAATAGACACAGGAATGAATGGGGCTGTCTGAATGTATAATGTACATAAATGTATAGCGCATGTGTGAGTGTGTGATATGTGAGTGTGTGATGTGTGAGTGTGTGATGTGTGAGTGTGTGATATGTGAGTGTGTGCATCTGTCCATCCATGCAAGTGTGTGCCCTGAAACCGAAGCCAGACGGCAGTCTTGTTCTGGTTAATGGCACATGCTCTCCTCCCGCTCTACTCCTGTCTTTCATTTGTGATTTCCCACATATTGTCCCTGCTCCCTCTCAGGCTGCCATGCCATCTCCTCTCCTCCTATACAGTACTGTGCCTTTGTGGCGGTGGTGGTGGTGGTGGAGCAACGCCCTGTGTACATGGGGAATGTTATCTCCATTAGAGGAGGCAGCAGGGCCCTGACCCAGACCCAGGCCCCGACACACGTCAGCTCCGAAGGAATGCTGGGCCGCTTTTGATTCGCCTGCCCTGCTCTGCCCTGACAAGGCTAACCATGCATACATACATACATTGCGTTATAGGATATTACGTTAGAGCTCAGCACACCTTCACCCCCTGCCATGCTGCCTAATAGGCAATTAGGAGGAGAGGTGGAGACTAGAGATAATGTACAGACAGGCAGATATGTACTGTATGGTACATGTAGGTGTGTTTGAGTTAGAAAGAGTATGTGAGAGAGTGAGCGAGTGTGCATGCCTGTGTGAGTGCGTGCATGTGTGCTTTCTTGCGCCTGTGCGCGCCACGTGCAGGTGCATGCCTATGTGATTGTGCGTGTGCATACATGTGGGTAAGACAATTTATTTCCTTTCCTTCATAGGGCACAAATCAAAGCCTTGGAGACGTGCAAGCCCGCTTCTGAGCACCCTTATCTCTTTGACACGTGCTATTAGTGCTGCTACTGCTGACGAAAAGCACAGCGCTCTGTTTTTCATTGCTTCTCTCTCTCTCCAATCTTTCTGTCCCTTTCTTTTCCTCTCTTTAGTGATGAGGGTGCCAGTATTTTTCAGAGAAGCCGGTTGCTGACACGTCTGTAATAAGGCAGCCATTTTAAAGTTAGCCCAGCTCTGAGACAAAGAAACAGTGTCACAAAGGGCTTTGGTGGTGATAGGGCTGTGGAGGTCATAGAATTTTGTCAGCCTGTTATTGTCATGGGAATAACTGCCGGTCACACGGTAATTGACCGTTAATTAACATAAACATGTTTAGCATCTTAGGCCTCCACAGAAAAGTTCAATGAATCCATTGAATATACACCATAATCCAAATCCATTATTTGTTTTATTCAGGTCTAAACAACCGTTATGAAATTAAGAACATTTATTTCAGAAGAACTACTAAAGTAGTTGTGAATGACACAAACATTCGAATGTCTTATGAATGAAAACAAATATGGGCTGCATGATGCGACTATAGGCTATTGACTATTTGAAAAAGTCGCTAAAAAAGCTTGCGCTCTGTTCCTTGCCTCAGGCTGCATACGCTGTTCTCTCATTAAGTGATATTTTCAGACTATTCTCAATTCCATCTTCTTATTACTATTATGTCAAATGAGTTTCGATTTAAAATGTTCCATTGTCGAATGGGTAGGAACAGGGGCAGGGGGAAAACACATGTCATCAATATGCACTCGAATAGCGAATGATGCCGCTTGTTCTCACAGTTTGTTTTTCAATCATGCTGGGTAGGCTACGACGGTGTTATAGCAGAGCATGTGCTTAATTAAAATTAGCAGCTGAGAAATAAATATAGTAGCAGCTGGGAACCTCTTTCTTAGTGATAACCATCAAAAGTCTGCTTTCACACAGGATCGAATATAGAAATGCTTGGGCTGATAACGAGACTTACTTCACTCCAGGCATCAACCACTCTTTGATGAGCATGCAGTCTCCCACTGCACGGCAGGTAATATTCCACCCAAACTCTGTATGCCATGGGCTGTCCAACTCTGTTTCTGCAGCTATCCAGTGCTTAATTTGGGAATCCAAGTGAAATCTGTACGGGAACATCAATAGTAACATGTCTTCACAACTAAACATATTGAATTACTGTTGACAGCCCCTATCTCTGCTCGCTCAAGATGATGGAAAGAGAGGAGAGGGAAACTCACTGTGGTGAGATATTCTGTAGATAAAGGTAATGTCAGCCTATTAATTATGAAAATATATTTTAAAAATCCCTGTTACTAGACTATTCAATATCAAGTTCAAATTCACTATAATTTTAGGGTAACACTGTAAGCTGCCCTGCACAATCAATGTACCAACAGCATCGCCTCGGCCAAATTGTTCTCTCCCAGACTCATGGATAGAAAGTTTGGAGTGTAGCATGAGGTAACCATCCAGCAAGCATAAAAGCACAGTCCACACTCAACGGTGATTACTAGAACGTGTTTAATTTTGGAGTATAGGCTAGACCAATTATTTATATTTTTCTGCCGTGCGTAATATGCATTAGGCTATTAGGCTATGTATTGTGTAACGCATCAGTATTGTAATTCCGTTTTTTGGGGGGCCTCATATGAAGGCCTGTGCATATGCATAAGGGTGTTCTACACGCAACATATTCAATTCTTTGAATGAATCATCACCTTAGAAAGCGCTGCTGTCTATTTTGTTGTGTTTGGCTTTGAAACAACATCCACAACAACCATGTTTTCCACTCAGTTTCAACCTGCCGTTGAACTTCTTTCTTCAAATTTGTTGTCAAAATAGCTAAGCTTCCATCCAAATGGTGACATATTTTCACGTGAATATTATCAAATGCGCGTAAAGAAATAAGTGCGTTTTCCTACCAGTGGAGTGTTTCCACCAAACTGACTTGTTGCAGATGAATGTGTTTCTATCCATTTTCAACCTTTTTGTTTTGTTGCAAAATGTAGCCTTAAAAAAGCAAATGTGCCAACTCTGGTTTTGGCACGTGAACTTCAGCCAACAGATCACAGACACAGTGCAGGTAGGGTCTGAAGGTATTTCATTTATTTTCATTTTTTATTTAACCAGGCAAGTCAGATAAGAACAAATTCTTATATACAATGACGGCCTACCCCGGACCAATTGTGCACCGTCCTAAAGGAGTCCCAACCACAGCTGGATGTGATTCAGCCTGGATTCAAACCAGGGACTGTAGCGTTGCCTCTTGCACTGAGATGCAGTGCCTTAGACCACTGCGCCACTCGGGAGCCCTGGTCTATGCTAGTCTACATGATGAGATCATGGATAAGAGGGATAATGCTTTTATTTGTCAAACGGCAGTCAAGCATTGATCATCGTGTCACCAGAATAAGAACCTCGAAATGTATTGGAAAGGAGCGTCAGGCTCATACTATGCACTTTTACCACCCTGCGAAGTTCATCCTAATGGATTTCATCTGTAGCCTAATTTAAACTGCATGGTTTCCTGAGTAGTAGTGGGAGGACCACACACCATGTCATCACATGACTCCAAGTTGACTTTGACATGGTGGTTGTTATACCAATATTTGGGCACCACCATTTCTAACCAAATGATCCTACCATGTCGAACAATCAAATCATCTGTCGGCATTTCTATAATTGTACCTTAACCTCCTGTTTCCACCTCAGCCGTCATGATTTTTAAAATGTATATACACGGTATGACTTTACTCGCATAACAACTGTGGAGGTAAAAGTAGCCTAGCGGTGAGTTCTAAAAGCATCATACTGTTTGGATGATAAGTGTTTGATGTGATTTTTGATTGCATTTGCATTGATGTTAGAGTGGATAGAGGGACTTCTCACTCTGAAACCGGGTGTTGAAACACTCTTTGTTTCATTTTGAAGTTGAGTTCACGTGTGCCAGTAGTCTGACTGTACTGTAAGGGGGAACATCTTCCTCTCATTCTACCACTGCTGCTGTCTTTCTTCTCCTACTCAAAACTTTGAATTGAAACTTTGGCTGCATCTGAAGTGGGACCCTATTCCCTGTATATTGCACTGCTTGGGTGTCCTTGCATCTGTGCTGCTTCTTTTAAATGAAAGGAGCAGTAGAGGACTAGATGGCAGCATGCAGCCACCAGAGACGGCATAGACGACAGATACATCCTCCGTGTGAGATGAGAGGTAATGGGAGCGATGCGATTCACACACTGGTGATATTTGTTTGGGCTTTTCAGGAGAAAAATAGAGAATTGACACTTTCTCTTTGCATACTCATACACTGATTTTATCTGTGGTGGCTTCATCAGCAACAACGATCGCGATGTGATTTTATCTGTGGTGGCTTCATCAGCAACAACGATCGCGATGTGATTTTATCTGTGGTGGCTTCATCAGCAACAACGATCGCGATGTGATTTTATCTGTGGTGGCTTCATCAGCAACAACGATCGCGATGTGATTTTATCTGTGGTGGCTTCATCAGCAACAACGATCGCGATGTGATTTTATCTGTGGTGGCTTCATCAGCAACAACGATCGCGATGTGATTTTATCCGGACGCGTCACTGCAGAAAACCAGATAGACAGCAAGACAGAGATGACTGCTAACTCCTCCGAGCTGAGCCTGAGTGTGTCAACAGAACCTTTAGCCCCCACACTGACCTCACTAACCAGAGCCCAACTTCCCCCTGGCTCCAAAATAGATGCTAAAAATGGAGCCTGCGTCTGTCTTATGGGACCACACCTATCCTCTGTCCTCCTCCCTCACAGAACCACCCGCTCTCAGACCAATGTGAGCCCACTCACATTAGTCTGAGAAGAGCAAGTGCGGAGGGGGAGAATGAGAGAGACAGTCAAGGGTGGAGAGAGGGAGCCAGAGAGAGATGCAGAGAGAGGTGGAGAGAGAAGAAAGAAGTGGTGAGAGACTGAAAGAAAATGTGGGGGAAAATGGGACAGAAATTATAAGAGAGAGACATGGTGTGAAGTAGATATAAGAAATAATAGACAGAGTAAAAAGGGTGAAGTAGGACTGTGTTATTATGTGTGTCCATCTTGGTCTGAGAGTGTGAGAGCAGGGTGTTGCTGGGGTGTCTGCTGAGGGCTCACTTAGCCCCGGCTGAGTTAAAAGCTCAAAGTAGCACTCGGGCTAAATGTGTGTAAAGTGCAGTCATCAGTGGAAAAAGTGTCAAGAAGAAGATGAATAACTCACACTGGTCTAACATGGGTTACCCTTCCATCCCTTCTGCCACCTTCTCTGTGGAATAGTACACGGCAAGCACCTCTCTCTCTTCCAACTCTTTCCTTCCACGGTCCATCTGACACCCTGGAATAAATATGCTGCTGTCATTATTCTTTCAAATAGGCTTATGGCAGAGAATAGAGAGATACTGCAGAAATGGGACCAGTAATGCATTTGAGAGATATCTCTCTTTCACTGTGCTAATGTATTAATCCTCCTGAAAGGTAAAGTAAAATGATAACTCTCTTATCTAACTATTCTATTTCTCAGAATTCTTTGTCTTGTCCTTCCACACCATATATTTGACATAAAGTCTTCCATGAAATGTCTCCTGCCCTGCCTTCATCCCTCTCTCTCATTCCCCCCCCCCCTCTCTCTAGCTCTCTCTCTCTCTCTCTCCAGAGACCCATCATTACACGGCCACCAATGTCGTTTGTGGAGTGATGAGCGTTGCAGTGTGCCAGCGGGGGGTGGGTGGGTACAATAGGTGGCCTGCCCTGCGTACGCTGTAATCTGCCTGTAATGGCCGCCTCGCCTCATTCACAGGGAGACCCATTAGAGACTAGTCTCCTACTCACCATGTCCCTGTGCACTCTCTCATTTAAAACACACTGAACATGGGTTTTAGCAATCCTACTGACGCCTACAACATGGCAGAGAGCGAAAGGAGGGAGAGAAAGAGAGACAGAGAAAGAGAGGGATAGAGAGAGGGAGATGGAAGAAAGGGAGGGAGAGAAACAACGAGAGAAAAAGAGAAAGAAAGAAAGAAATGTATACATGCACGCACGTCCTGATCCGTAATCTATTTTAGTTTTCTATTGTGTTTTCTTCTCTCTGCACCTCCCTCTCCATTCCTGCCTGTCAGTCAGTCAGTGAGTGTAGATTCAGTGAAGACAGTATGTGTCAACAAAGGGTTTAGAGCAGAGATCCTAATTCCCATCTAGCTGATCTGGAGGGGAAGATAAGATCCAGCAGAGCCTCTATGTATTTATACATGGGGTGTGCTCTACTACACTACTGTAATTTCCTACATGGGAAACAGACCCAGCCAGGACCCATTCACTGTGTGGGACGGCTGATTGTTTTAGTTCCAGGTTATGTCCAACTCAAACTGCCCTCAGAGTAAATATTTATGTCTAGGGGTGGGGGGTCTTGCTACCCCCCTCCCCTCCCCTCCCCGGCCGGGCCACCCCAAGCCAACGTTCCCTTGGCAGCTTGGGGTCAAGGGGTCACAGGGAGAAGGAGGATGTTTCCCAGGGATTGGGAGCGACACATCGCATCAGCTCTGGGGGTGGATCAAGTCATCTGATGTTATTTCATAGTGTATCATCCCTGTTCATCAGGTGACCTGATAATATAAGCATGTTTACAATGTTGATGTAACAAACAAGGCTGACTCATACAGATCAATCAGGGACACAATCCTTATGTGATCTCAGTACATCCTAAAGATTACCACTGGCTGGCATTTCAGAAAATATTTTTTTAAACATTTTGTAGCCAATGCTGGAGTGGATTTCATCAATATTCAGAGAATTACTTCGCTGACATGCGTGATTGCAAGACTAATATAATGTATTCTTTAAACCCGTTGTGAAGGTTGCAGGGAACTCTAGAGATGCACAGCGGAAATGCAATAGAGCTAATCAGTGTGTGAGCCCTGGGCACGCAATATGACATCTCTAACCTGTGATTACTTTAATTAGACAATGTAATTAGTCCCTGAGGAGTTAAACGTAGCAAACTGTTACCAAGTCTGTCCCTCTGGGATGAGACTGCATGCTCATCACTGGAGTCTGACTGCAACATCACATCAGGAATGTCAGATACACACTCATTCACACACATGCGCACACAAACACATGCCCACACATGCACAAACACAAAAACATTTTAAGTAAAATATGGAGCCTTTCAGTCTCAATGAACTGCAGGGGGGGGGGCAGGCATGGGAATTCAGAGGTGACAGTTCTCACATATATTACCGGTCCAAATTTTAGAACACCTACTCATTTAAGGTTTTTTTTTTTAACTATTTTCTACATTTTACAATTTGCCAAGCATGTGCAAAGCTGTCATCGAATCAAAGGGTGGCTATTTGAATAATCTCAAATATTTGAAGAATCTCAGATATAAAATATGTTTTAATACTTTTTTGGTGACTACATGATTCCATATGTGTTATTTCATAGTTTTGATGTCTTCACTACTATTGTACAATGTAGAAAATAGTCCAAATAAAGAAAAACCCTTGAATGAGTAGGTGTTCTAAAACTTTTGACCGGTAGTGTACTCTTGATTGACAATCCGAATATGTAACCTGAACTGTTTAAAACTTGAGTCAAGACAATCAAACACCACTCTCCTCCAGGGACGTAAATGAAAAATCCACTCAAAACCACAAATACAGTAATTTACAGGGTTAAATAACAATATTTTTTGTGAACATATGTTTCATTTTGTTGTTATAATACGTTTGGTATCAACATGTGAAAATTGTTGTGGAAATCTTTTGCAACTCCAGTCGACTACAAAACTCACAATGCAATGCTCTCTTTATGGGCTGGCTAGCTAGGTTGCAAATGTATCTACACACAATAATACCAAAGTCAAAATCAGCATGTGTAACTAGTTAGCTGTAAAATTGCCTAAAAAAATGCACTATAAATTTAGAGTCTATAATCTCACTGTGTTCAACCTGCAGATCGATGTGCCTCGCAGTCTGACATTCATTATGGCCATGCAAAGGCACCATGCAATGCACCCTGGACTGAAGAGGAGGACAAATAGGAGAAATTACACATTTCTCGAGGTAGGAATATCGCAAAAATATGCTCAATGGCTCATTCGAGAGAAGACCACCACCCGAGTTATGACATTGGCCAATATTGAAATCTGACATGGATGATAGACGTTTCTGAAATCTAAAAATCATATTCCTATTAACTTCCAGTGTAGTTAGAGCGGCTTTATCGCAATGCTACTTCATACCAGACCAATTTCTGCCTGCTGGAACAGCAATGGCTCAGATACCCACAAAAATAATGTTTTAATGACCCTGGGAATCGATAGAACATCACTCAGAGATGCACAAAAACAATATAACGTTCAAAATTGGTGCATCTTTTCTTAAATATACTGTGCAGTGGTGCCTCTAACTGTTTGTTAAGACCAGCACAGTAAATATTCAGCCTAAAATGTTAATGAAAGACAACCATTAATGCCATGAGCTACTGTCATGCTTGTGTATGTTGCAGAAAAATGAAGCAGGGAATGCGAGCCAGCTGTGTGTGTGTTTATGCGAATCAGGTTTGTTGTAATAAACATTGTGTTGGAGCAGTACATGCATAGCCTGGGGAGGGAATGGGAGAACATGTGACCTACCTCAGGGCATTCTGGGTAGTCGGTATGAAATGTGACAGGGCGACTCTGTCATCCATAACACACACACTCACACGTGTGAACTCGTGCATCCAAACACACACACACTGTTGTTTAACTAACCTTGTGGGGGGACACAATTATAAACATTTTAAATCCAATTTTCCCTAATCCTTAACCCTAACTCCTAACCCTAAAACAATCCTTAATTCCTAACACTGCTTCTAACTGTAACACTAATTCTAACTTAACCCTAAACCCCCTAGAAAGAGCATTTGACCTTGTGGGGACTGCTGATCTTTACAAGTATGGCTAAACACAACCACACGCACACAAACACACTCATTCAGCTTTTTCTTGAGTGAAGCTTGTGTGTTTGAGTAGCTTAGCTGTGATGAGAGAACTTCATGCACTGTACTGTAGGAGGGTGAGAGAACTTCTTGCACTGTACTGTAGGAGGGTGAGAGAACTTCTTGCACTGTACTGTAGGAGGGTGAGAGAACTTCATCCACTGTACTGTAGGAGAATGCGAGAACTTCATGCGCTGTACTGTAGGAGGGTGAGAGAACTTCTTGCACTGTACTGTAGGAGGGTGAGAGAACTTCTTGCACTGTACTGTAGGAGGGTGAGAGAACTTCTTGCACTGTACTGTAGGAGGGTGAGAGAACTTCTTGCACTGTACTGTAGGAGGGTGAGAGAACTTCATCCACTGTACTGTAGGAGAATGCGAGAACTTCATGCGCTGTACTGTAGGAGGGTGAGAGAACTTCATGCACTGTAACTGTAGGAGCATGAGAGAACTTCATACACTGTACTGTAGGAGGGTGAGAGAAGGAGAAAGAAGTAGAGGGGATAAGAGGGAGAGAAACTACAAACAGAAAAACAAAGGTCAGTTTCTCTTTTCTCAAACCAATCCACTCGGCTGTTTATCCCTGATCAATCACGTCGTCAGTGTGACTCACACACATTCACACACACTCGCACAGACACGCACGCACGCACTCACAGAAACACTCCTTGACCTCTGTCTGTGTGGGACAAAAGTCAGCCATTTCCTGACCCCACGCACGGCCAGCCGATCACCTCCTCCAATAAGAGCCATTCACGAAGGCCTCGGACCAATCAGGACCTAACCAGCAGTGCAATCAGCCTTTGCCCCAGAACTCTCATCTGAGTCTAAAAAAGGCACATTGGCAGAGGAAGAATATGAGAGAAAATGGAGAGACGGACTGAAAGAAATGACCGTATCGATCCTTATATGTAGCACATCTCAGAGTAAAAGCCCTATATAGAAGATGGAAAAAAGGAGAAAATAGAGGTATAGACTACAGTATTGGTTAGAATGAAAGGCTACATATGAAGTGGACAAATGCATTTTTCTCAGCTTTCTCTCTCTTCGTGCCCCAACCTAATCACAGCTTCCACAGTAACCCACTTGACAAACAATGGTCCTGTCTGCCAATAAGAGGCCAGCGTGGGTGGGAAAATAGGTTAGGGCTGCAAGTAGCCTTCAGCTCAGTGACATAGCCTTCCTGCCTCTCTCTGCCTGTATGGCCTCTTGGCTCTTTCTGACTCTTTCTGTCTGTATGGGCTCCTACCTTTCCCTAGCTCTCTTTGCCTCTCCTTTCGTGCCCTCACAAGAGCAGGATTTTTTTCCTTCAAAACATGGTTTGGTAGAAATGATATTCGTAACTATAATGTCCAGCGTATTGTGTGCTGAACAACAGCGTTCTATCTCGTTGGAATGTTGTACTTTGTAAAGATAGCATGTTGTTGGTGGGATACAGAAAGATAACATGTTCCTGTCACAATAGAAAAGGAGCTACAAGTGTGAAAAACTGCATTGTTATGTTGTAATACCTTTTCATTGAGTGTCAATAACTCTCCATACTATAAAGCTTTGATATAACGACACATAGCTGTATTGATACCCCTGACTTTTCCCTGACCCGAAGAACCCACTGGACCCACTTACGGCGGTCATGAAATGATGTCAGCTGGTTGTTGTCATGCAAATTCCTGTCTGTCTCACGGTAATTGACCGTAAATGAACATAAACATGTTTAGCATCTCCAGGCCTCCACACATGCAAGCCGCAGATGCGCGCCTTTGGCACATCGGAATTTTTTTTTAAGACTCTAATAAATACATTTAATATAAACCATCACAATAAATCCTTTACTTATTTTAGGCAGGTCTAAAGAAACGTTATGATACGAAGGAAATGTATTTCAGAAAAACAGAATATGATTCGGCCTGCTATATGTTATCTGGCTCTGTGCCGTACCATAGGCTGTGGGCTAGTTAATTTAGTAGAATAGATATGCTGATAAGTCCCATGCCATTATTTTATATTATATGATTTTAAAGGAAGAATAATATAATTGAACTGAGCTGAATAAAATAGAAAGGATATTTTTCACATTCCGGAGCGAGTATGCATATGAAGTGGCTACAGTGCATTCAGAAAATACTCAGACCCCTTTCCTTTTTTCCAGATTTTGTTAAATTGCAGCCTTATTTTAAAATGGCCGCCTGGTCATACTGAGCAATCAGGGGAGAAGGGCCTTGGTCAGGGAGATGACCAAGAACCAGATGGTCACTTTGACAGAGCTCTAGAGTTCCTCTGTGGAGGAACCATCTCTGGAACCACATCTGCAGCACTCCACCAATCAGGCCAGACGGAAGCCTCTCCTCAGAGAAAAGCACACGACAGCCCGCTTGGAGTTTGCCAAAAGGCACCTAATGGACTCAAACAAGATTCCCTGGTCTGATGAAACCAAGATTGAATTCTTTGGCCTGAATGCCAAGCGTCAAGTCTGGAGGAAACCTGGCACCATCCCTACGGTGAAGCATGGTGGTGGCAGAATCATGCTGTGCAAATGTTTTTCAGCGGGAGGGACTGAGAGACTAGTCAGGGTTGAGGAACAAAATAACGGAGCAAAGTACAGAGAAATCGTACTTTGTACTTTGAAATCGTTGGATGTCATAAGGTGAATGCACCAATTTGTAAGTCGCTCTGGATAAGAGCGTCTGCTAAATGACTTAAATGTAAATGTAATGAAAACCGACTTCAGACTGGGGCAGAGGTTTACCTTCCAACAGGACGACAACCCTAAGCACACAGTCCAGACAACACAAGAGTGGCTTCGGGAGAGACCTGAAAATAGCTGTGCAGCAACACTCCCCATCCAACCTGACAGAGCTTGAGAATATTTATAGAGACGAATGGGAGAAACTCCCCAAATACAAGCATGTAGCATGTAATACCTGCCAAAGGTGCTTCAACAAAGTACTGAATAAATGGTCTGAATAGTTACGTAAATGCAATATTTCGTGGGGGGTTACATTTTGCGAAAATGTTAAAAATACAGTTTTTGCTTTGTCATTGTGGGGCATTGTGTGTAGATATTTGTCAATCAATTTTAGAATAAGGCTGTAACTTAACAAAATGTGGAAAAAGTCACATGGTCTGAATACTTTTGGAATGCACTGTATGTTGAGCTTAAAAGTGATAGCCTATGCCTCTGCTCGATGTAGAGTTATTTGGCAACTTTAGTTGTGAATCATACAAACCTTAGAATGTCTTAGAAATCAAAACATATTTCGGCTGCATGATGCAACTATAGGCTATTAATGATTTGAGAAAGTGCCCAAAAAGTCGCCTCGGGCTTGCACACACCGTTCTCTCATCAAGTGATCATATTTTCACCCATCAGACTATTCTCAATTCTCTTGTCTTTACTAATATGTCAAATTAGTTTAGACTCAGAATGGCCCATTACTAAATGGGTAGGAATAGGGGCAGGGTAAAAAAAGAAAAAAAAAATATCTGTATGCATTGGAATATTGAATGAAGCCGATTTATCCGGAGTTTATTTTTCAAGCATGCTGGGTAGGCTACAATGGTGTTATAGCTGAGCATGTGCTTAATGGAAACTAGCAGCTGAAAAATAAATATAGTAGCAGCTGGGAACCTCTTTTTTTTGTGGCAACCATCAAAAGTCTGCTTTCACACAGGATTGAATATAGAAATGCCTGGGCTAATAAACAACACTTACTTCACTCGATGCATCAACCACAGTTTGAGGAGCATGTAGTCTTTCACTGTGCCAGAGGTGACATTCTGCCCAAACTCTGTATGCCATGGGCTTTCCAACCCTGTTGCTGCAGCTACCCAGTGCTTCATTTGGGAAACCAAGTGAAATCTGTTCCGTAACCTCGATAGTAACATGTTTTCACAACTAAACATATTTCATTCAACTGCTGACACCCCCTCTGCCAACATGCACGAGAAAGGAATGAAGGAGAGAGGAGGAAAAGGAATTGCAGAGTGTTTATGTGTATGCATAAATTCAAATGTGCGTACATGGGTGCTCTACATGCAACGTCTTAAGTGCTTTGAATGAATCCTCACCTTAGAAAGCGCTGTCCATTTCATTGTGTTTGGCTTTGAAACAACATCCACAACAACCATGTTTCCCATTTAGTTTCCACCGGTTGCTGAACTTCAGTCTTCAAATTGATCATCACAGTGAGGTGAGTTTTAAAAGAATGACTCTGTTTTTATGATGTGTTCAATGTGATTTTAATTTGCATTGAAGTCAGAATGGTTAGAGGGTTAATAAAACCCTGAGTACAAGGTCATTAGTGGCCTGATGGTCGTTTGCGAGTTGGGTACGACCAACGTATGTCCAGAGTGCGTAAGAGGAGATTAGCGTGACTCAACGATCACGTGGAACTTGACTGGGTCATGATTGCCGGTCACCGCAACATCCCTAGACCCACTCCAATTCGCATACCGCCCCAACCAATCCACAGATGATGCAATCTCTATTGCACTCCACATTGCCCTCTCCCACGAGAGGAACACCCATGTGAGAATGCTGTTTATTGACTATAGCTCAGTGTTCAACGCCCTAGTCCCCTCCAAGTTCATTACTAAACTACAGACCCTGGGACTGAACACCTCCTTCTGCAACTGGATCCTGGACTTCCTGACAGGCTGCCCCCAGGTGGTGAAGTTAGTCAACAACACATCCGCCAACCCTCACCCTAAACATGGGGTCCCCTCAGGTGTGTCGTGCTTGGTCCTCTAAATGTACTCCCTGTTTTCCCCTCGACTGCGTGGCCGCTTATGACTCCAACACATCACTAAGTTTGTAGACGACCCAATGGTGGTAGGCCTGATCACCGACGACGATGAAACAGCCTACAGGAAGGAGGTCAGTGACCTGGTAGTGGGGTGACAGAACAACAACCTCACCCTCAACGTCAGCAATACAAAGGAGCTGATTGTAGACTACATGAAATGGGGGTCCAAGCACGCGCCCATCCACATCGACGGGGTTGTACTGGAGCTGGTCAAGAGCTTCAAGTTCCGTTGTGTCCACATCACTGAGGATCGATGAATGTCCAAACACACCAACGCAGTTGTGTGTTTTTCAGCCTCCTTTATACCAGGCGGTGTCAGAGGAAGGCCCAACATTTTTACTAAGACTCCAGCCACCCAAGTAGTAGACTGTTCTCTCTGCTACTGTACGTCAAGTGGTACTGATGCACCAAGTCTGGAACCAACAGGACCCTGAACAGCTTTTACCCCCAAACCATACGACTGCTAAATAGTTAATCCAGGTAGCTATTTGGTTAATTATTTAACTATCTGCATTGACCCTTTTTGCACTAACTTTTTTGATTCATGACATACACTACTGCAACTGTTCATTATCTGTCACATTATTCCTAGTTATATGTGCATATCTACTTCAATTACCTCGTACTCCAGCACATCTACTTGGTACTGGTACCCCGTGTATATAGCCAAGTTAGACCCTGGACGTAAGCATTTCGCTGTTAGTCTACACATGATGTTTACAAAGCATGTCAAAAATGCTGTTTGATTTGATTTGATTTGAAAGACAAATCTCTTTCAAGTCCAATTGAATCCTCTGATTCCGAGTGTTGATCACACATAATAGACCTGACGGGAGACTGAGGAGAGGTCAAGCCAAACCCAGAGCTTGTGTAGACAAAGTGTTTCCCAGAACTGGCTGATTCGGACAGATGATGCAGTCCATCAATCTACAAGGCTTGGCTACACTGACTGTGAACAAGCAGAATGGTCATTGCACATAGGAAAACACAAGGCGGAAACCACCTACTGCTGATTGCGTCCCTTTGAGAGAGAAAGAGTAAAAAGGGGGGAGGTTAGAAGGGCAACTCCATTACCTCAGCTTGTTTTGTTCGTGGCTCGGTCCGTGAATGCATTATCAAGCGGCATCATTACACGATCATTTCCCCCTAAAATAAAGAGTATGATTTATGTAAACAACATCTCACACCTTTACCTTGCCGGGAGAGAGAAAAAACAACAAGAACTGAAGCACATCATTTACTCCGACAGCATTGATGGAGGCGAGATTATGGAACAATGATTGCTTGATTTCATGTGTTGTTTTTTAAAAACTTCTTTCCTCTCCCCTACTCCACTCCATATCACTCCTGTCTGGCTTCCTATTTTCATCAGAAGTACTTATTGTTCTTAATGAACTCAGCGATACTGACGATGGAATTTGGGGGTGGGGAAAATGTCGGACCACCAACCATCCATCCACCTGACTGGATAGTTAAACAATTTAAAAAATCCAACATAACGTTCTGACAGCGTTTTGGCAACGTTGGGGAACTTTTATAAGGAACACAGTCTGAGAACAATCCGGGAGAGCCAGGCCTAGAGCCAAAGGTAGGAGATAGTAACAGACACGCCTGTGTCTGTCTGGCGCTAAACTGTTTTCATTCACCACCAGCAGAAAGTTAAAACTTGATTGGGAACAGAAGTGCTTATTACAGGCGGACATAATGACAGGGTTGAGTGGCAGTGTGCGCACTGCAGTAGAAAAACTCCTCTCCGCCAAGCACTGCCAAGGGAGTTTCTCCTTTTGTTTTGAGGGTTGTATTTACTCTGGAGATGTTGGCATTTTGTTAAACCAGCCAGGCAGTTCGTGTTTGGTTTTTCTTGGCTGTCAGAAATCCAGTCCATCGGTCTGGCACTTCTATTTGTCACCCTGAATGACACCCTATCTTTCCCAAGTACGATTTGTGTTGAAACCATTCCTCGCTGAGGAATTGTAATGTCATAAGCTGCGATTGAAGTGTCATAAGAATTGTGGGACAAATGGGCACCATTTGCAGAGTTTGACTGGCTGTCACTGTCTGGCGAATAGTGTGGAAGTTGGCCAGCAGCACTGTAACTCTCTCCTGCTGAAGTTTTCCTCTAGAGACAAGTAGCATCTCTCTCTCTCTTGCTCTCTCATTTCTCCCTCCTTCTCCCTCTCCTCCCCTGTTATCTTCCATTTTTCGCCTTGCACCGTTACCTACCTCTTCTACCGAAGCGATATCCTTATTTTCCTCTCATTTTCTCCCTCTGTCTTGTGTTTATCTCAATGAATGTGGCCTAGCTACCTGGCTGGCAAGGAGATATCGGTGGAAGGCATGCTGGCTGCCTGGAGGGAGGAAGGGCTTTCTCAGCTATCTGCAGCAGGAGAGCCTGTTTCAACGCAGTATTATCAGCACTACGCAGGGAGACTTACATTGCCATATTACATCTCATCTCCTTATCCCCGCCCGTCACATCACACAAGGTGACTTTCAGCTTGCTCCAGCACTGTCATTGAATCCCGTTGCTGTGGGCTCGCTGCAAAATAAAAGGCTGCTTGCTCTCATAACTGGGGTTGAGTGATGCAGTAACAGGCTTCTTTATGCCTGTCTTATCACTCATAACTTGATGACTGTTATCAGAACTATTGCCAGGTTATTACTTCAGTCCGTGCTTCACCAGTGCCATTACACTACTTTTCTTAACTGGGACTAACACCACCTTCTCTACTGTAACTACAGTTACTACAGGCGTAGGATCTTAATTTGATTACCCTGCTGCAGGAAATGTATTTGAGGTTTAAAAACGCTTCTGAAGTTTGTAAATGTATCAACCCCTACAAAAATGTCCATTAATTATAACATAATACTTCACATTTCCTGTTGCTGCAGGATTATCTTCCTGATGTATGCAAACTGGCTCAAATTAAGATCCTACATCTGTACAATACTAACACCTTGTACTAGTCACCTCTGAGCCCCTTATAAGGACTGTTGTCCGTGACCTGTCGAAGATGTTGGGCAATTGATTTGAAGGCCAGGTGTTGCCTTATCTCTCCACAGCAAAGCCACATTCACAATACACTCAGTCATAAAATAACAAACTCAATAATCTAAGTGACAGCTCAGGCTCTACCACCACCATGCACCGGTTGTGTCTTGTCAAAGCATATTACAGGACTATTGTGCATCTCCACAATAACTGCCGTTGTCGTTCCTTCACAGGCGTGACACTGAGGTTGTAATCAGATTGCCTTTTTCTCGCACAGTCGTAAAGGTGCCTGGCTGCTACTGCCTTCCACGTCTCACTGCTGCATATTGTTCAACTCCTATCACTATATCTGCTGTGACTCTAAATACTATCCATTCCATCACATTCATCTCCTCTGAGAAGGGGGGGACTTGGAATTATTTTCTTAGCAGCATTAAAAGTAAACTGTACAATCAAATATTTTAGGATGCCTCAACATCAATTTTGCCAAAACACGTTTTTGTGGAAATTGTTCCACAGGGACACAAGACAATCTTAAATTAATCATTGTTTATTTGTCAGCGTGTTGGAGAGGTTCCAACCAACTCAATGCACCATAGTACACATGTCAATCAGGACCTCTACCTGAGCAGACCCAGCAGTTGTCTTATGGCTATACACAGACAAGTTATATTTGCATGATTTAGCATAATGAATTAATCATTACTGTTTTGTTTCATTCATGTGACATACCAATACTGGTCAATACATCGTGTGGCTTTTTCTCTCTAAGCTGAGACCTTGAAACTGAGATATCTTTCGTTCGTTCTCAAAACAAGGTGTGGGCGTACTGCCAAATTGCAGCTACTGATAGTGAGGATTTATTCAGTCAGCCACTTGCATGAACACAGAAATAGAACAGCACATAAATAGAACACATGAATTCCATTACAACGTTTAGAATGATTAGGTTAGATTAGATTGACAGTAGAGTTTCTCCTTGTGGTGCTACCAGCAGAGAATGCCTCGCTTGGTAAGGAGTAGTTACTAGGCTGAGTTATTCACGAGCGAGCAACAATCATTTTTATCGTTATTAAAAACCATGGCGTGATTACGAGCAGACTACCCACAGACAACCCATCTGCACTTCAGGTGGAAATCAATGGCACTCCAGGTACTGCGTGCTCTCATAATCTCCTCAAAGAGAGAGCAAGAGGAGAGAGAAAAAATGAACCGAATTTATGAGGCTGCAACCTAGTATTTAACTCGTCATTTCTCTGTCTGACACTGTGAAAGAGACAGGAATTCGCCAGCGGCTTGGTTTGTGATTGTGTTGAAGGAAGCTCATCTCTAAATCGTGCTGAGTTTATAAGCCATTGAGTTTGTAAGCCATTTAAGCACCATGTAAGTAGCATGTTGTTTACTGTACTCTGTGTGACTGTTGATATGGCCGCCACTGCATCGGTAGGCTAAATGCATAACGAGTAAAACCAAAAAGGTGCCCAAGACAAATCTCAGCTGGAATCTTTTGTGAGCTTAATGTAAAACATAAGAGCTCTCTCAAAGTGAAACAAAATGTGATTTGACATCACAATGGATACATTTTTCCACTGGCATAAATGCTGAGCAGAGAAAACATTGGAGAAACAGTTCGCACCACTGTGCTATCTCAAAGGCAGGAATAAAGAGTTGCATATGTCACACAACAGAATGTCACCAAGTCGGTCTCAATGGGTTTTTAATGATTATGAAGAGGAGTTGTGTTTGTCTTTCTCATGAAAACAATGTCAGTCACATTCAGGCAATGAAAATCTGTAATCCCAGGTCATACGGAGGACTGTTCTCAGTGCAGTGATGTACAACTTCAACCACACCAAGTTGCTTTCATTTCAGGCCAACGTGAAGTGTAAAGTGTTATGTGGAGCAGTCCTAAGAACAATAGCTGTTTTAATCTCTGTGCCAGATGACTTAATTCCAGATGTGTAATTCCACAAGTCTAGACTTCCGTCTGTATCACTGTCATTACAACAAACTCTTGGAATCACAACAGTCTGTTTCTATTTCTCTATTCCTCCCTCTCACTCAATCCATCTCTCAGCCTCTCTCAATCTCTCCTCCTGAAGGAATTGATGACCACCCCCTCTCTCTTCCATTGTATCCAATGGAAAATATGTAATTCTGCACTCTGGACTGTCATCATCCTATGATGTTCTGTGACTGTCTCATCCCTCCTCCTTTCCTCCCACCCTCTCTCTCTCCCACACACCTTTTCCTGACAAGTCCTGGCTCCACTTCACCAGAGGCTGCCATGGCATTGTTCTTCTGGGCCAAAATAATAACTTTCCCCATCCTGTGGCCCTCTGGCCCGCTCTTTAATAACCTTGTTTTCTCTTTCAGGTGAAATATTTTCACACCAGTTCTGAGCCCGGAGAGATAGAGACAGACGGGCCAGAGGTGACAAGAGCTTCCGGCTCTCTAACTGCTGCTGTGTTCCCAGCACTAGAGAAGATAACAACTAAACCCAGAGGAAAACAGGTAATCGGCTAATGATGTATGAGAGAGAGAGAGAGAGAGAGAGAGAGAGAGAGAGAGAGAGAGAGAGAGAGAGAGAGAGAGAGAGAGAGAGAGAGAGAGAGAGAGATTGTCAAAGACAGCCACACGCACATGCAATGAAGTGTGTGAGAATGTCAAATACATTGTGTGTGTGTGTGTGTGTGTGTGTGTGTGTGTGTGTGTGTGTGTGTGTGTGTGTGTGTGTGTGTGTGTGTGTGTGTGTGTGTGTGTGTGTGTGTGTGTGTGTGTGTGTGTGTGTGTGTGTGTGTGTGTGTGTGTGTGTGTGTGTGTGTGTGTGCAAACCACAAATCAAAGCGCCAAAGACATGTTCGGTACACACTCAAGGACAGTACAAAAATACAACTGTATACAGAGGTTTCTGTGTCGCCCGTTCAATGTGTGAGAGAGAGAATGTGGCTATGTTTGCTGCTGTGAGTGTACTATTTGCTTTGCCTGTGACTAACAGATCCACTAGGGGAGATGTCAGCGTATGGCTGCTTGCATTGGCCAACCAACTCTCAGCCTGAGGTTTATGGTCACAAGCAGCAGTCACAATCCCTTTAGAAATATGTCTGTTGAGCAGAGGTGAAAACTTTTGCTATTCATCTTTTATATTTTGTCAACTGTGTCTCTCTTATCGGTCTTATCTTAAACACAGCAACAGGTTTTTCTGGAAGATAAGCTATACTGGTCCACTCCAGAGCTCTCTGTGTTCGGTTAGAACTACCGATGTATGCAAGTGTTTTGTCTGCCATATGTGTCTCACATGGGAAGCATAGGATACATACAACCAGTTTCACCCTAGTATGTTTGTGTGCGGCTGCAGGCCTACAGATGTAGGATCTTAGTTTGAGCCAGTTTGCTACAGCAGGAAAATAATTTTCAACCACTCCACAGATTTCTTGCTAACAAACTATAGTTTTGGCAAGTCGGTTAGGACATCTCCTTTGTGCATGACACAAGTCATTTTTCCAACAATTGTTTACAGACAGATTATTTCACTTATAATTCACTGTATCACAATTCCAGTGAGTAAGAGATTAACATGCACTAAGTTGACTGTGCTTTTAAACAGTTGGAAAATTCAAGAAAATGATGTCATAGAAGCTTCTGATAGGCTAATTGACATAATTTGAGTCAATTGGAGGTGCACCTGTGGATGTATTTCAAGGCCTACCTCCAAACTCAGTGCCTCTTTGCTTGACATCATGGGAAAATCAAAAGAAATCAACCAAGACCTCAGAAAAAAAATTGTAGACCTCTACAAGTCTGATTCATCCTTGGGAGAAATTTCCAAATGCCTGAAGGTACCATGTTCATCTGTACAAACAATAGTATGCAAGTATATACACCATGGGACCATGCAGCCATTATACCACTCAGGAAGGAGACACGTTCTGTCTCCTAGAGATGAACGTACTTTGGTGCAAAAAGTGCAAATCAATCCCAGAACAACAGCAAAGGACCTTGTGAAGATGCTGGAGAAAGTAGGTAGAAAAGTATCTATATCCACAGTAAAACGAGTCCAATATCAACATAACATGAAAGGCCGATCAGCAAGGAAGAAGCCACTGCTCCAAAACCGCCATAAAAAAGCCAGACTACAGTTTGCAACTGCACATGGGGACAAAGATCATACCTTTTGGAGAAATATCCTCTGGTCTGATGAAACAAAAATAGTAGTGTTTGGCCATAATGATCATCATTATGTTTGGAGGAAAAAGGGGAGGTTTGCAAGCTGAAGAACACCATCCCAACCGAGAAGCACGGGGGTGGCAGCATCATGTTGTGGGGGTGCTTTGCTGCAAGAGGGACTGATGTACTTCACAAAATAGATGGTATCATGAAAAAGGAAAATTATGTATATATATTGAAGCAACATCTCAAGACATCAGTCAGGAAGTTAAAGCTTGGTCGCAAATGGGTCTTCCAAATGGACAATGACCCCAAGCATACTTCCAAAGTTTTGGCAAAATGGCTTAAGGACAGCAAAGTCAAGGTATTGGAGTGGCCCACACAAAGCCCTGACCCCAATCCTGTAGAATAGTTGTGGGCAGAACTGAAAACGTGCGTGCCAGCTAGGAGGCCTACAAACCTGACTCAGTTACACCAGCTCTGCCAAGAGGAATTGGCCAAAATTCACCCAACTTATTATGGGAAGCTTGTGGAAGGCGACCCGAAATGTTTGACCCAAGTTAAACAATTAAAAGGTAATGCTACAAAATACTAATTGAGTGTATGTAAACTTCTGACCCACTGGGAATGTGATGAAATAAATAAAAGCTGAAATAAATAATTCTCTCTACTAATTATGCTGACATTTCACATTCTTAAAATCAAGTTTGGATCCTAACTGACCTAAGAAATGGAATGTTTATGTCAGGAATTGTGATAAACTGAGTTTAAATGTATTTGGTGCATGTAAACTTTCAACTGTATTTTTACGCGACCAATATATATTTAAAACAAATTAATGTGAATTTTAATGTTACTTAATTAACATTTTTATAGGTGGAATTTTTTTTTAAGGGAAATTAAAAACTTACAAACTTCAGAAGCCTCAAATACACCACACGTTTTACATTTCCTGCATTTTAGGACAGTTTTCCTCAAACAGGGTGATCAAATTAAGATCCTACATCTTTAAGACTGTTCAAACTGGGGCAATCCCGGGTTTCCACAATGTCTGCCTGTTTCATAAATCTCATTCTCAGGAAGCAATAATCCAGTTGAGCAACAACAGAAGTATCCATTCAGAAATTACTAATGTCTCAGATTCCTGTCTGCTACCACATAATGGAATTCCATGCTGGCACTGTGTACCAACCATGCTTCAATGCTAAGTATATTGTCAGGAGGCTATCATTAGTCAACACTGGGACTCTGCTGGCTTCAATATAGACACTGACAATGCAACGACTAAACTCTGGTGCACCTCTCACACAATACGTGCCACATACTTCACCCTGCCTATGTTTACCTTCCAACCTGGGCCTATTCATCAGAGTCCTGACACTCCAAATTATACAAAAGTTACAGCTTCACCCCGACCAGCCCAGATTAAAGGGGAGAGGTTGGTTTTTCACACAACTCAATTACAAAAGAGAGAGAGGGCCTGACACCTAAATTACTGACTGAGACGAGAGATTAATCATTCATTCCTCTGCAGGTCCTCGCATGCCACTCTCTGACACACAAACACACAAGCATTTGACCCTCTCATTTTCAATAATTTTTTCTCTGAATTACCGTCAAGCAAATTGGTTGAATTATTTGGTTATAAAATGTAATTTGGCACTGCAGGCTGTTGGTCAATGATTTAAGGTTGAGAAATATGACTGTCTGATTAAACCTAGGCCATTCCCTTTCATTTTCTGTTTCCCTATAACATTGGCTGATTGTTTGAAGGGATAAGAGAGTGTACTTTTGAGCTAATCCAAAAACGCAAAACAAATTGCAGGGAGATTCTCTTCTGTAGCTCCCATATCAAAACATCACTAAGCTATTTAGATAGCTTGGCACCTAGCTAGCTAGATAAGCTAGCAAATATTATTTCGTTTACACGCAGAATCTTTCCACAAGAGATTACATTACCACCAACAAAGAGAAAGGTAAATTGTGGAAAACACTTGTTAAAGTAGTGTAATCATACAAAATGACTGAGACCGTTACCGAGACCCCTGATTGAGGACCCAGTTTGGATTTTAGGCTTACGAGTGTTTTCTTCCTACAGCGGCTGGAAATGAGACATTCGTTCCCAAAAACACCACACAGAGAGAAAAGTCGCTAAATGTGTCGTTGGAGCGTTGTCGATACAGGATCAAAAGAAAGGCAGCGCTGGTCTCGAGTCAGCTTTGTCAATTCAATATTACCTAACATTAGAATTATTTCACAATAATGATGACGGATCAGCTTCTAGACATATATTTGAGCAGTGTGGTATATTGGCCATATATCACAAACCCCAGAGGTGCCTTATTGCTATTATAAACTGGTTACCAAAGTAATTAGAGCAGTAAAACAAAATGTTTTGTCATACCCGTGGTATAAGGTCTGATATGTCTGAAGGTCTGATATGCCACAGCTGTCAGCCAATCAGCATTTAGGGCCACCCCATTTATAATACTACCTATAGGGCTGCAAATATCGAGGTGGTTTATTCTAATCCTTACCCATTGAAAATGCACAAAATCACAGATTTGGCAGATCACTGCACATACATCATAAAATATATTGAGATAAATTACTGTAGGAAATGAGTACGAGTAGGAAACTATAACTACAAAATTATTGACATAGACCTACATCCCTCTGTCTTTGATTTTAATGCATTCATCTCAGTTTTCATTTGAAGCTTATTTTCATATGTAATTGCAAAGATGTTGGCAACTTTTTATTTGTAACCTCAACTTTGATAACGTCAACTTTGTTCTGACTTTATCAGCATTCACAGAGAGACGATAAACGATGCGATTCTAAGTTTAATGGAAAACGTCTGTGTATAAAGTGCATAGGAGGGCAAAAATGCATCTAACGACCCACTTAGCTGTTCTACGAGTGGTCTGAGGCAGGCGTTAGATTACGAGAGTTTTCAAGTGCAATGTTAATAATGATGGTTTTGGGAAACAGCTCGGAGATTTAACGATGCTCCTTAGCCTTAAGATGCTTTTGGGAAACCGGGCCCTGGGCTGTCGAAGCAGGCCGTTGATGCAGAGGCAGTGAAAATTCTCGAAGTTGTGAGTAGAGATGAAGAAGCTATGGCAGTGGATGCCCCGCAGCCTGTTGATGTTATTCATCAGTTGAGAGATCCTAAAACACTAATCGTGAAGAAGGGGGATTTTGTTCCATTCATTTCATTGCACAGGTGATTCATTATACAGGACAAAACAAACAAAAATCTAAGAAACTGGATTTCCTTGTGGAAGTGGATCTTCAGGATTTCACGGTCGAAACATTGCAGGGAACACTGTCTGAAGATGCTTCCCCCTCTCCCCTCCCCCTGTTCCCCCCTCCCCCCTCCCATTTGAATATGTTTTTTTTTTAAGATGGCCATACTATGGATCGATAGCTATTTGATTTGGAATTTTAGGACCACTTTAGGTATCGGAAAAATATATGCAAAAAAAGTGTTGAAAAAATGTGTCCTTTACTTATATAGCTCAGAATGTAAATGTAAATGTAAATGTAAATGGAGTAACGCGTTGAATAAAACATTCATAAATGGCAAAAAGACAGTCAAAAAATACGTCATAAGAAACAAGGTTTTCACGTGTTTGTCCTATATCTAGGAGATATAAGAAAGCTCAGGAAATATATATGAGGTTAAATATCTATATAATACATTTGTCCAGATATATATATACTGTATATACTGTACATCATATATAAATTACCTTCATACTTCCAATAATTATTTTAAACTGGTACTGGTAACCTTTAGACAAGTCCGGTGACACTTGTGGGGGATATAGAGCAAAATGGAGAACATTATCTTGTTCATGAAAATCTCCTCTTTCCACGGTGGTTGGAAGCACAAACGGTTCGGACGCTACAGATGTTTCACAGCAAATGCGGAAGTGTGACATCGGCGGATGTCTTGGATTGAGACTCATTCAATACAAAGAACCTCTAGTTTAAACTGACAGATTTTGATGGGGATTTTTCACATTATATTACTTAGCTTGACACACTGGTGCGTCAATGGCTCTAGGGGATTAATGTGGTCAAGAAATATAACATCAAACCTGGAATAGCAAATCAGTCATAGTCTATAATTCCATCTACATGTATAATTGTATCTTTCAAATTAGACACAGTAACGGTAGAATTGTGAAGCCTTCTGAATCAGTGAAAGCAGAAGAAGAGCCAAAATCAATGTTGCAACTAAAAGCAGTGTTGCAACCAACCACAGAGCCCAGTTGCTTAACCTTCACGTAAACACAGATTTGCTCAACTTGGTGGTGGATAACCTCATCCTTATGATGGAAGACTAGACAATAAACGAGCAGATGGCTCTCATCCATTCCCCTCAGACAGACAGACAGGATGAGACGAGGCCAGACAGTCCAAATCCCAGACGGTCCCCTATTGGCCTGGTCTACCAGACAAGACAGAGAGGGTGAGATGGACAAGTTTGTCAACCTCTGTTTATCTAACTTTAATCTTCCCTGGAGAAACAAAAGTCATCGTGAAAACGAGAGTGACGACCCCAGTCCGCTGTGATGTCTGCTTTGACAGTTTGCCGACTTCAATTTGAACACCTGAATGTTTTAACATAGCAGGCAGACATTTGACTGGACTTATGCGTTTCATTTACCCAGGATTCTCTTTGAGGTCACTTCAGGGTGTCGTCCAGCTGATACACTCAAAATGGAATGTTTGAAAGTTTTTTACTTCACATACTACCTCGCTGACTTTAACATACTTTTAACGTTCTTTCCCTGAAAATAGTTCAATCCCTGTAGAGATTAGGTGAGTTAATGTGTTACAAATCTATGGAGAAGGCTTTAAATAGCCCAGGTAGTCATTGTGATGGCATGTCTAATTAATTAACTAAATCCACATTTGTCCATGTCGGGAGTATAGGATTAATCATTGGCCATGTGAAAGGTTAATGAATACGCTTATCTCTCAATAAGTTATCAAATCAGGGGAGAGCTCAATGCAATCTAAATCACTAAGCACAGCAGGGCCCTGCCCTTCCGTCTTCAAACTACTGACCCATGAACACAATGGAGAGAGAGAGAGAGAACATAGAGAGAAAGGGAAGGGAGAGAATGAAAGAGAGAGCTCTGAAGAGATAACAACCTTGTGCACTAGACCTTTATTAAAACATGATTTAGCCTACCTTACATGTAATACATTCCAAATCAAATCAGAAGGGATCTTTAGTTCCAGTAAGATTCAAGTCCATAACTTACACTGAGTAAATTAGCTGTAGTTATTCTACATGCAAGATAACATATAACACTATAAAACATCCCATCGCTATATCACAGAATTGCTCAGTACATAAACCAGTACATAAACCATCTTGCAGACTAGTGTAATTAGTCTACATACATAAGAACCCGGACAACGGCCGATCTCTCCTCTCCCCCCTCCCACTAAGGATTTGACATCCTTGAGGTTGTAAAGAGCCCAATAAAGAAGGAGGAGAGGAGGAAAGAGTTTTTTTTTCTTTTTTAGAGACTAAACACAAGCAAACCACAGTGTGGCATGGAGAGAGGCCTAGCCCTACTGGACTTACTCAGCCATCCTTATGTTTGGGTCTAATCTCACAACACATTAACCTGACTTCAATGGGCAGTATGGTTCTCTCCTGACAGGCTGGCTACCGCAGTAGGCCTGGCTCCGCCTTATCTTTAAAAAAATAGTCATTCACCCTTTTATATAGTTGTTGAACTCAAGAGGTTGAACTCAAGATCAAATCAAATCAAATTGTATTTGTCACATGCGCCGAATACCTTACAGTGAAATGCTGACTTACAAGCCCTTAACCAACAATGCTTTAAGAAGTTAAGAAAAAAGTGGTAAAAAAATAGATAAACAAAATGGAAAATTAAAAATTAAACAGCAGGAGTAAAATAACAATAGCGAGGCTATATGCAGGGGGTACCGGTACAGAGTCAATGTGCGGGCACACCGATTAGTCAAAGAAATTGAGGTAATATGTACATGTAGGTAGAGTTACAGTGACTATGCATAGATAATAAACAGGAGTAGCAGCAGCTTAAAAGAGGGGTCTGGGTAGCCCTTTGATTAGCTGTTCAGGAGTTTTATGGCTTGTGGGTAGAAGCTGTTAAGAATTAAGAAGCCTTTTGGAACTAGACTTGGTACTCCAGTACCGCTTGCTGTGTGGTAGCAGAGAGAACAGTCTATGACTAGGGTGGCTGGAGACTTTGACAATTTTTAGGGCCTTCCTCTGACATCGCCTGGTATAGAGGTCCTGGATGGCAGGAAGCTTGGCCCCAGTGATGTGCTGGGGGGCCGTACACACTACCCACTGTAGAGCCTTGCGGTTGGAGGTCGAGCAGTTGCCATACCAGGCAATGATGCAACCAGTCAAGATGCTGTCGATGGTGCAGCTGTAGATCTTTTTGAGGATTTGAGGACCCATGTCAAATCTTTTCAGTCTCCTGATGGGGGAATAGGCTTTGTCGTGCCCTCTTCACGACTGTCTTAATGTTGGACCGTGATAGTTTGTTGGTGATGTGGACACCAAGGAACTTGAAGCTCTCAACCTGCTCCACTGCAGCCCTGTCGATGAGAATGGGGGCGTGCTCGGTCCTCCTTTTCATTTAGTCCACAATCATCTCTTTTGTCTTGATCACGTTGAGGGAGAGGTTGTTGTCCTGGGACCACGCGGCCAGATCTCTGACCTCCTCCCTATAGGCTGTCTCGTAGTTGTTGATGATCAGGCCTCCCACTGTTGTGTCATTTGCAAACTTGATGATGGTGTTGGAGTCATGCCTGGCCATGCAGTCATGAGTGAACAGAGAGTACAGGAGGGGACTGAGAACGCACCCTTGAGGGGCCCCTGGGGTTCGGTGAGCGAGTTTATTAGCAAGTGCATCGTTGATGTCGTACCCACAGCAGCTATTAACTTCTTCGCGACCCATCCCGTTAGCGGGATAATTTTCATCAACATCCGCTGAATTTCCACGCTCTCAAGATTGCTTCGATCAGAAAAGCAAACAAATGAA
Source organism: Oncorhynchus gorbuscha (assembly GCF_021184085.1). Classification (NCBI taxonomy): domain Eukaryota; kingdom Metazoa; phylum Chordata; class Actinopteri; order Salmoniformes; family Salmonidae; genus Oncorhynchus; species Oncorhynchus gorbuscha. The sequence continues at coordinate 80,737,307 of NC_060173.1, forward strand.
TTGCGCACGACGCAATGTGGACTGGGATATGTTCAAACAACAACATTGACAACCCTGATTCGGTGAGCGAGTTTATTAGCAAGTGCATCGTTGATGTCGTACCCACAGCACCAAATTCAAATTAAATTACTAAAAATATTTACTGGGATATGTTCCGCATTGCGTCAAACAACAACATTGACGAATACCCTGATTCGGTGAGCGAGTTTATTAGCAAGTGCATCGTTGATGTCGTACCCACAGCAGCTATTAACTTCTCCACCCCGCTGATCCTCAACATTGACCCATCCCGTTAGCGGGATAATTTTCACATCACGGACAATCTGAATTGGTCCACCCACGCAGACAGCGCGGTGAAGAAGGCGCAGCTGTGCCTCTTCAACCTCAGGAAAAGCAAAAGCACTCATAAACTTTTACAGATACAGCATCCTGTCGGGCTGTATCACCGACTGGTACGGCAACTGCTTCACCCACAACTGTAAGGCTCTCCAGAGGGTAGTGAGGTCTGCACAACACATCACCGGGGGCAAACTACCTGCCCTCCAGGACACCTACACCACCCGATGTCACAGGAAGGCCATAAAGATCATCAAGGACAACAACCACCCGAGCCACTGCCTGTTCACCCCGCTATCATCCAGAAGGCGAGGTCAGTACAGGTGCATCAAAGCAGGGACCGAGAGACTGAAAAACAGCTTCTATTTCAAGGCCATCAGACTGTTAAACAGCCACCACGAACATTGAGTGGCTGCTGCCAACATACTGACTCAACTCCAGCCACTTTTATAATGGAAAAATTGATGTAAAAAAAATGTATCACTAGCCACTAAACAATGCCACTTAATATAATGTTTACATACCCTACATTACTCATCTCATATGTATATAATGTACTCTATATCATCTACTGCATCTTGCCATCTTTATGTAATACATGTATCACTAGCCACTTTAAACAATGCCACTTTTATATGTTTACATACCCTACATTACTCATCTCATATGTATATACTGTACTCGATACCATCTACTGCATCTTGCCTATAATGTTCTGTACCATCACTCATTCATATGTCTTTATGTATATATTCTTCATCCCTTTACACTTGTGTGTATAAGGTAGCAGTTGTGGAATTGTTAGGTTAGATTACTCATTGGTTATTACTGCATTGTCAGAACTGGAAGCACAAGCTTCTAAAAAATTTGATTTGATTTGTGTTGATGATCAGCATGGCGGATATGTTGTTACCACCTGGGGACGGCCCGTCAGGAAGTCCAGGATCCAGTTGCAGAGGGAGGTGTTTAGTCCCAGGGTCCTTAGCTTCGTGATGAGCTTTGAGGGAACTACGGTGTTGAACGCTGAGCTGTAGTCAATGAATAGCATTCTCATGTAGCTGTTCCCTTTGTCCAGGTGGGAAAGGGCAGTGGTGAGTGCAATAGAGATTGCATCATCTGTGGATCTGTTGGGGCGGTATGCATATTGGAGTGGGTCTAGAGTTTCTGGGATGATGGTGTTGATGTGAGCCAGGAGCAGCCATGTGAGCCATGATCACGGGCCAAGGAACGTCAACCACTAGCAGGTGTGGGGACGGAACAAGTTGTTGCACATACCTCACTCTAATTATTTACCCTAGCTCTCTGTATGTGAGGAAAGGGTTTAAATCTTTATTGAGTGCCGTCACACACAACAGACACGATAAAACTTCTCAAAATAGGCTTACAATATTACAACAGAGAGTTGTTTTGAATGTTTGTGGTGACAGATTGGATCCAGAAAACACGTGTAGTTGTATTGAGTATGAAAATGTTGGTATCAGCACTATGGTGTGGAAGGAGTTGGATTTTAAGGACCTATTCTCATTTTGCTTTGTCTCGCTTTCTCTCTCTGTTCCACCACTCTTAAAGAAAATGTAAGGCCTCGCCCTGCCGGTTAAAGCTTAATTTTGGCCAATGGTCTACTATGGAAAAAGGGGGAACTGAGTGGTAAAAAGATAAGAACCAGTCACAATGATGAAGAAAGGCTGTAGACAATGGATGCCAACCCTGCTCTACATAAAAGGGCACTTTCACCTTTCTCTCACACACACACACACACACACACACACACACACACACACACACACACACACACACACACACACACACACACACACACACACACACACACACACACACACACACACACACACACACACACACACACACACACACACACACACACACACACACACACACACACACACACGCCTTGGCTTCAATGCTCCTTGTTAATTGTTGAAATTGACCTATTACATATGTTTACTTTGTGCGTCTATGTCATCTCTACGTCATCATCTTGTGTCTCTTTAAACCCAACCTATAACCTATGAACTGACCCATCACCTTTAGCATTACTATCCCGCAGTAGCAAGAAATGTCATCCCCAAAAACACAACTATACAAGACAAAAACGGCTCCTAGCCTACCACACAGAGAAGATCTCAATTGCATACTCATCGCATCCTTTCTCCTCTCCTCCTTCTCAAAACCCAATGGAAGAGAAGGTCAGAGGGGAGTGACTTTGGCTTTGTCATCCAATGGGTTTTAAGAAGGAGACAAGGAGCTAGGATGCAAGGAGTATGCAATTTAGATCTTCCCATAGGCTGCTATCTGTCCCTAACACTAAAACTGAAACTAAATAATATAAAAACAATATATATATATTCTTAGAAATATTCAACTAAATAAAAACTAGTAAAGTGAATCAGCCAACATACCCACATAATAAACGGTCAATCAATAATGCTTACTCAAGATATAATACAGCAACATCATTATAAGTTATTCCAAGTATTGATGAACTCATAGTCAATTTAAAAAGCAATATTCATCCTCCATGCTCATTTGGTTTTGACCTTCTTCATAAGAAAGACAACAACTGCATTGTCCATATTCTAAATTAACTAAACCATTAACCCAGTCTGCAGCTGAAATCATTGTTTTGTGTAATTAATTGAAAATGAGGTAACAGAGAGAGATAATATGGATGGGACAAAAGAGGCTTTTGTTTGCATCTCTCACTCATGGCAGATGGGCCGTCGATATAGACCAGCACAGCTGCACTGATAGCATTCAAAATTGGGGGAAAAAAGTGTCTGCGAGGCCTAGCCAGCTAGTGTGCCTGTCGTGCCATGTCTCTGACAGATTGAAGCCATGACTATGACCATGAATGGCAAAAAAAAGAAAGTAAATCACCCTCGAGATGAAGTGCGTGTTTGGATCAATAAGTTTAGGATATGATCGTTGCCCTCGTCAAACACAAAACAGTGTGTAAGATGGCCCTCTTTTGGGAGGAGTGAAAACACAGGGGCGGGCTCCTCTGACAGCTTGACGAATGCCACAGTGGTATGGTTTTGAACTCCTTCTTCCTTGTTCTCTTGTTCAGAGTCGGGTGCTTTTCCAAAGACGCTGGGTTGAACAGTGGTAGGGAATGACGGATGGACTAACCTGTGGCCTTCTACCTGTGGAAAACGAGGCCGTGCTGAGGCCTTATCTTGTGTCACAGCAGCTTCATTAGGAGGAGTTAAACGTAGCCTTATTGAATCTGGTGAGTTGGGATTTTCCACGTAGAGGCTAAATGAAGAGAGAAAAATGCACGCACTGTCACATCCTGACCTTAGTTCCTTTTTTATGTCTCTATTTTAGTTTGGTCAAGGCGTGAGTTGGGGTGGGCATTCTATGTTTTGTTCTAGGTTTTGTATTTCTGGTTTTGGCCTGGTATGGTTCCCAATCAGAGGCAGCTGTCAATCGTTGTCTCTGATTGAGAACCATACTTAGGCAGACTGTTTTCCCACTATGGGTTGTGGGTAGTTATTTTCTGATTAGTGGTTTTGTTGCACCTATAAGACTGTTTCATTTTCGTTTTACTCTCTTTGTTATTTTGGTTAGTGTTTCTGTTCAAATACATATAACATGAAAACTTACCACGCTGCGCATTGGTCCGATCCATCCTATTCCTCATCAGAAGAGGAAGACAATCGTTACAGAACTACCCACAACCAAATGACCAAGCAGCGTAACAAGGAGTAGAGGGTTCTGGACTCCTGGACTTGGGAGGAGATATTGGACGGCAAGGGACCCTGGGCACAAGCTGGGGAATATCGCCGCCCCAAAGAAGAACTGGAGGCAGCGAAAGCTGAGCGGCGGCGATATGAGGTAAGGCAGCGCAACAGGAACGAGAGGCAACCCCAAAAACAATTTTATGGGGGGCACACGGAGAGATTGGCGGAGTCAGGCGATAGACCTGAGCCAACTCCTCATGCTTACCGGGAGAGGCGTAGTACTGGTCAGGCACCGTGTTATGCGGTGAAGCGCACGGTGTTGCCAGTGCTATAGGCCAGCCCCCCGCAAGTGCCATGCGAGAGCATCCAGCCAGGGCGTGTTGTGCCAGCTCAGCATGTTTGGTCTCCGGTACGCCGTTTCGGCACAGGGTATCCTGCGCCGGCTCTGTGTGCTGTGTCTCCGGGACGCTGGGAGGGTGCAGTTCGCCCTATGCCTGCGCTCCGCCCGTGCCGGGCAAATGTGGGCATTGAGCCTAAAGAAGAGGTGCGAGGGGTATGCACTAGATCTCCAGTGCTCCCCCACAGCTCGGTTCAACCTGTGCCTGCACTCCGGAGGGTCCGGGCCAAAGTGGTCATCCAGCCTAGAGGAGTGGTGCCAAGGCTGCGCACCAGAGCTCCAGTGCTCCCCCACAGCCCGGTCCATCCGGTGCCTCCTCCACGCAACAGGCCTCCTGTAGGTCTCCCCTGCCTAAGTATGGTTCTCAATCAGAGACAACGATTGCCAGCTGCCTCTGATTGGGAACCATAACAGGCCAAACACATAGAAATAGAAAACACTGAACACAAAACATAGAATGCCCACCCCAACCCACGCCCTGACCAAACTAAAAAACGAGACATAAAAAAGGAACTAAGGTCAGGACGTGACAGTTGAAGTCGGAAGTTTACATACACCTTAGCCAATTACATTTAAACTCAGTTTTTACTATTCCTGACATTTAATCCAAGTAAAAATTCCCTGTCTTAGGTCAGTTAGAATCAGCTTTAATTTCTTTCATCACATTCCCAGTGGTTCATCACTTTCCCATTCCTCCTGACAGAGCTGGTGAATCTGAGTCAGGTTTGTAGGCCTCCTTGCTCGCAGACGCTTTTTCAGATCAGCCCACAAATTGTATGTACGATTGAGATCAATACTTTGTAATGACCACTCCAATAACTTGACTTTGTTGTCTAAACGTCATTTTGCCAAAACTTTGGAAGTATGCTTGGGGTCATTGTCCATTTGGAAGACCCACTTGAAATGTTGCTTCAATATATCCACGTAATTTTCTATCTATTTTGTGAAGTGCACCAGTCCCTCCTGCAGCAAAGCACCCCCACAACATTATGCTGCCACCCTCGTGCTTCATGGTTGGGAGGGTGTTCTTCAGCTTGCAAGCCTCCCCCTTTTTCCTCCAAACATAATGATGGTCATTATGGCCAAACAGTACTATTTTTGTTTCATCTGACCAGAGGATATTTCTCCAAAAGGTACGATCTTTGTACCCATGTGCAGTTGCAAACCGTAGCCTGGCTTTTTGTGGTGGTTATGTAGCAGTGGCTTCTTCCTTGCTGAGCGGCCTTTCAGGTTATGTCGATATAGGACTAGTTTTACTGTGGATATAGATACTTTTGTACCTGTTTCGTCCAGCAACATCTTCACAAGGTCCTTTGCTGTTGTTTCTGGGATTGAGTTGCACTTTTCGCACCAAGTACGTTCATCTCTAGGAGACAGAACGCGTCTCCTTCCTGAGCGGTATGACGGCTGCGTGGTCCCATGGTGTTTATACTTGCGTACTATTGTTTGTATAGATGAACATGGTACCTTCAGGCATTTGGAAATTGCTCCCATGGATGAACCAGACTTGTGGAGATCTACAAATAAAATGCTGAGGTCTTGGTTGATTTCTTTTCATTTTCTCATGATGTCAAGCAAAGAGGCACTGAGTTTGAAGGTAGGCCTTGAAATACATCCACAGGTACACCTCCAATTGACTCAAATGATGTCATTTAGCATTTCAGAAGCTTCTATAGCTATGACATACTTTTCTGGAAAGTTCCAAGCTGTTTAAAGGCACTGTCAACTTATTGTATGTAAACTTCTGACCCACTGGAATTGTGATACAGTGAATTATAAGTTAAATAATCTGGCTGTAAACAATTGTTGGTCAAAATGAGTCATGCATTAATTGAGTGATGCATAAAGTAGATGTCCTAACCGACTTGCCAAAACTATAGTTTGTTAACAAGACATTTGTTGAGTGGTTGAAAAACTAGTTTTAATGGCTCCAACCTAAGTGTATGTAAACTTCCGACTTCAACTGTATATACACAATCTTTCAAAAGTTTGGGGTCCCTTAGAAACATCCTTGTTTTTGAAAGAAAAGCCCATTTTTGTCCATTAAAATAACATCAAATTGATCAGAAATACAGTGTTGACATTGTAATGTTGTAAATGACTTTTGTAGCTGGAAACAGCTGATTTTTAATGGGATATCTACATAGATGTACAGAGGCCCATTATCAGCAACCATCACTCCTGTGTTCCAATGGCACATTGTGTTACCTAGTCCATGTAATGTTGTTCGTCTGTTGTTTGTAGAAAGTCAGACCGAAATGCAGCGTGTAGGTTACTCATGACATTTAATGAAGAAAATGCTGTACATGAAATAACTGAGAATACAAAACAACAAACGAGTGAAACTAATACAGCCTATCTGGTGACTAACACTAAGACAGGTACAATCGCCCACGAAATACAACGCGCACTCAGGCTGCCTAAATACGGTTCCCAATCCGAGACAACGAGAATCAGCTGACTCCAATTAGGAATCGCCTCAGGCAGCCAAGCCTAACTAGACACACCCCTACTAATACACCCTCCTAATTAATACAAACCCCAATACGAAATACAACATATAAACCCATGTCACACCCTGGCCTACCCAAACATATAACAAAAACACAAGATACAATGACCAAGGCGTGACAGAACCCCCCCCTAAGGTGCGGACTCCGGGACACACCTCAAGAGCATAGGGAGGGTCCGGGTGGGCGTCTGTCCATGGTGGCGGTTCTGGCTCGGGACGTGGACCCCACTCCATAAATGTCCTAGTTCCTCCCCTTCGCGTCCTAGGATAATCCACCTTCTCCGCCGACCATGGCCTAATAGTCCTCACCCTGATCCCCACATAACTGAGGGGCAGCTCGGGACAGAGGGGCAGCTCGGGACAGAGGGGCAGCTCGGGACAGAGGGGCAGCTCGGGACAGAGGGGCAGCTCGGGACAGAGGGGCAGCTCGGGACAGAGGGGCAACTCGGGATAGAGGGGCAACTCAGGATAGAGGGGCAGTCCGGGACAGCGGGGCAGCCCGGGAAAAGAGGGGCAGCCCGGGACAGAGGGGCAGCCCGGGACAGAGGGGCAGCCCGGGACCGAAGCAGCCCGGTAATGAGGGGAAGCCCAGTACTGAGGGGAAGCCCGGTACTGAGGGGAAGCCCGGTACTGAGGGGAAGCCCGGTACTGAGAGGAAGCTCGGTACTGAGAGGAAGCTCGGTACTGAAAGGGAGCCCAGTACAGAGAGGGAGCCTAGTACTGAGAGGAAGCTCAGTACTGAGAGGAAGCTCAGGCAGGTAGTAGGCTCCGGTAAATCCTGGCTGGCTGGTGGACCTGGATGATTAAGGTTGTCTGGCCGATTTAGAAGATCTTGGCAGACTGGCACTTCTGGTGGATCCTGGCAGACTGGTGACGCTGGGCCGACAGGAGACTCCGGCAGCACAGGAGAGGAGAAAGGCTCTGGCTGAGCTGAACAGGCTGGAGACTCCGATAGCACAGGAGGGGAGAAAAGCACTGGCTGTGCTGAACAGGCGATGCGCACTGGACGCACTGGGCCGACTGGTAGCACTGGTGGCGCTGGACAGACAGGAGACTCCGGCAGCGCAGGAGAGGAGAACAGCTCTGGTTGCGCTAAACAAGCGGGAGACTCCGATAGCGCAGGAGAAGAGAACAGCTCTGGTTGCGCTAAACAAGCGGGAGACTCCGGCAGCGCAGGAGGGGAGAAAAGCACTGGCTGTGCTGAACAGGCGATGCGCACTGGACGCGCTGGGCCGACTGGGAGCACTGGTGGCGCTGGACAGACAGGAGACTCCGGCAGCGCAGGAGAGGAGAAAAGCTCTGGCTGCGCTAAACAGGCGAGGCGCACTGGAGGCCTGGTGCGTGGTGCTGGAACTGGTGGTACTGGCGCGAGGACACGCACAGGAAGCCTGGTGCGGGGAGCTGCTACCGGAGGACTGGTGTGTAGAGGTGGCTCTGGATAGACCGGACCGTGCAGGCGCACTGGAGCTCTTGAGCACCGAGCCTGCCCAAGCTTACCTGGCTCGATGCCCACTCTAGCCCGGCCAATAGGAAGGGCTGGTATGAGTCGCAGCTGGCTCTGCACCCGCACTGGAAACACTGTGCGCTCCATAGCATAACACGGTGCCTGCCCGGTCTCTCTAGCCCAACGGTGAGCACAGGGAGTATGCGCAGGTTTCCTACCTGGCATAACTATTCTCCCTTCTAGCTCCCCCCCAATAATTTTTTTGGGCTGTTTTTCCGGTTTCCAACCGCGTCGCCGTGCTGCCTCCTCATACATACGCCTCTCCGCTTTAGCTGCCTCTATTTCCTCCTTGGGACTGCGATATTCTCCCGGCTGCTCCCAGGGTCCTTGACCGTCTAATTCCTCCTCCCATGTCCAAATCTCCAAATGATGCATTCTCTCCCATTGCAACTGCTCTTCACGATTAACAGGGAGAGTAAGCTCAGGTCTGTTTCCTGACTCAGCCACTCTCTCTCTGCGCTTTCCCCTGTTACCTTCAGTTTTCGCTCTGTATAGCAATGCTTTCCTTCTCGATTCCATACGTGTATAGCCCTCTTCGCATTGCTGCAGGGAATCCCAGGCGGGCTCCTGCACTCGCCCTGGGTCGGCTGCCCACCTGTCGATTTCTTCCCACGTAGTATAATCCATATCGTCCTCCTTCAGATCCTGCCAGTTCACACGCTGCTCGGTCTGTGAATCGTGGTGGGTGATTCTGTAATGTTGTTCTTCTGTTGTTTGTAGAAAGTCAGACCGAAATGCAGCGTGTAGGTTACTCATGACATTTAATGAAGAAAATGCTGTACATGAAATAACTGAGAATACAAAACAACAAACGAGTGAAACTAATACAGCCTATCTGGTGACTAACACTAAGACAGGTACAATCGCCCACGAAATACAACGCGCACTCAGGCTGCCTAAATACGGTTCCCAATCCGAGACAACGAGAATCAGCTGACTCCAATTAGGAATCGCCTCAGGCAGCCAAGCCTAACTAGACACACCCCTACTAATACACTCCTAATTAATACAAACCCCAATACGAAATACAACATATAAACCCATGTCACACCCTGGCCTACCCAAACATATAACAAAAACACAAGATACAATGACCAAGGCGTGACAGTCCAAGTTTAACATTTTAAAAGGCTCATTGATCATTAGAAAACCCTTTTTCAAATATGTTAGCACAGCTGAAAACTATTGTACTGATTAAATAAGCAATAAAACTGGCCTACTTTAGACTAGTGGAGTATCTGGAGCGGCAGCATTTGTGCTTTCAATTACAGGATCAAAATGGCCAGAAACAAAGAACTTTCTTCTGAAACTCGCCAGTCTATTCTTGTCCCGAGAACAAGACAACATCACAAAGGGTAAGAAGGTAGAGACAACAATTCCTCACTCAAAGCAGCCAACAACTGTCAGTAAGAGTTTCCATGATTGAGTCTTTGAATGAAGAGATTGAGATAAAACTGTCCAGTTTGAGCATACTGTCATTTGAAAATAGTGCGGGGAAAGGGAATCTGGACACAGTGGACACGGTAGACATATTTAAGCTTTTGATTGCTGATCATTTGTATAATTCATATTTGTGCCTGATATTTGTCATCTGTACATGGAGTAAAATAAATTAAAATGTGTGATGCTGCATTCAAACCAACAGGGAACTCGGAAGCTGAACTCGGAACTTGGAAATCTTTGACTTCCGACTTCAGTTCCTTCAATCCAACTGGGAACTCGAACAAAAACGAGCTCCGACTGAAAAAAAAATATTTTGAACGGTCATCCAACTCTGAAGTTATTCAAGACTACTGTGAAACAGCCAGTCAGCATTCCAGGTGACATAGCTTGTCTCTGGAAACCAGGCCTGGACTTTTTACATTGCTGGAAATTCCACTTTTACATTACAGTTTTTTCCAACTGCTTACACACAAAATCTTTTCATGTCACACGATTTTTTAAACCTCTCACTCAAAGTGCAAAACTACACACCAAATATCCAAAACCATAAGCTATTTCTCAGCCTTTGACTCAGTTGTCAATTGCATGAAACACTTTTTCAAAACACTACAACACAATTCTCTACCAAAAACACAAAAATCTAACAGGAAGTGACTTGCTTTCCTTTTCCAAACACAACCAATCAAAATGCTACACGTATTCACCAGGTCACACACACACTCCTCACATGTGCAAACACTAATAGCTTAACTGATCACTAACTAATCACTGCTTTACTGTAGTATAGGCCTATAAATAGGTCAAAGGTCAGATTACCTGTTTTGAGCAATGGATGCCTAAAATGGACAGAGAGCAAGAGGAGTAGGAGGGAGAGGAAAAGGAAGAAGAGGGCGAGGACAAAGAAGAGAAGGAAGGAGAGCCATCTCTAATGAGATTGGGGCAACACTTGTTGATCATGTGATCAACCACGGTTTGACCAACTTGAGTCGATTTACAGTGGCGTCCATAATTTGAACCTTCAGAAATGAGAACAGGTATGCAACTATCTAATGACTATTTTAGCATTACAGTAATGTACTGTAAAATACGTATGATTGCATAAACATTTGTAACTCTAAGCCATCCATTTACTGCACTGCATTGAATGAATGAGGTTGGTTATCATGCTGTACTACATTTGTTTGTACGTTGTTTACAGTTTCTATGCTGAACACATACTGTGTTTGAATTCTGTACAGAGTGGAAAGGCAAAGACATCATGGATGATGAGGACGCTTGTTTACAGATGTACAAGAGACTGCAATTACAAATATGGTTTTGGCCAACAATGCAATTAGGATTCGAGAGATGACACCTTATTTAACAACATCAATGCTGTAAGCCAGTCGACCATACAACGCATCCTCCAACGGCACCGAGTGACGATGAAACGACTTTACAAGGTGCCATTTGAGAGAAACTCTGACAGAGTCAAGAATATGCGACATGACTTTGTAGAGGCATGTATGCAACACTAGTTCCAGTTCTTCAGACATACCATATTTACTCATCTGTATATCCTTTTGTCTGTTACAGAGAGTATTGGAGCTGGATGCCCATATAATTCACCATTAATTTATTTATGTGGATGAGGTTGACTAGGAAAGAGGGCAATTACCAATGTCCCTGGACAGCATGGGGGTAATATAACTATGTGTGATGCCATCACTCAAAACGGGGTTAGTTTTCCCCGGGCTGTTCTTGTCACGTTCTGACCTTTATTTCCTTTGTTTTGTCATTATTTAGTAAGGTCAGGGCGTGAGTTGGGGTGGGCAGTCTATGTTTGTTTTTCTATGATTTGGGGATTTCTATGTTTCGGCCTAGTATGGTTCTCAATCAGAGGCAGGTGTCATTAGTTGTCTCTGATTGAGAATCATACTTAGGTAGCCTGGGTTTCACTGTGTGTTTGTTTCCGTGTCTGTGTTTTTCACCACACGGTATTGTTTTGGGTTTCGTTCATTCCACATTTATTGTTTTTGTATTTCAGTCGTGTTCATGTGTAGTATTTCTTACAGTTTCTTTGGATTGCTTAAACACTCAAATTAAAAGTAGTACACTATTAGCAAAACCTTACACTCAAGAAGTAAAACATCAGCCCATATTTGCACAACTATAAGCACATTGTCAACCTCACACTTGTTGCAAAACTCTACACACAGTGATTTTCAAAACACTAAACACACTTATAACATACATTACACACAAAAATCTATCATGAAGTCACGTCCTTGCAATACCAGAGCAATGACTGTCAAATTACCACACCGTCCAACCAATTTGTTCAACACAGGCATCAGGTGTGCAAACACTTGTTTGCTTAATTGTAGACACACCAATCAGGTGTATAAGCACTATAAAAAGCAGCAGGTGAGTTCATCGGTCTTCAAGCACAATGGAAAGAGTCAGAGAAAGAATAAGACTACTACGAGGAGGACAAGAAGGTGCTCAAAGAGGACGAATCTGACAAATGAGATCCGCGCAACACTGGTTGACCACGTTGTCAACCACGGCCTGACGCTGAGGGAGGCTGGACTGCGAGTACAACCAAATCTAAGCCGATATACAGTGGCAAGTGTGATGAGAACATTTCGACTGGAAAATAGGTATTGTAAAAATATCATCATATCAAAAACATCTGCACGGTTTCAGTAACTGCTTACAGTACTGTATTCTATGCACTATCGTTACCTTTTCCTGTGAAATTACTGTACTATTGTATACTGTTTTTCTACACAGAATTGTGGGTCATGGACGACAAGGGGGAAGGCCTCCTATGTTCACAGAACAGCAAGAGGGGAGATAGTAAACATGGTTTTGGCCAACAATGCTATAACACTCAAGCAGCTCCAAGCTAACATTGTCAATAACCACGCCATTTTCAACGATATCCATCAGGTCTCAACATCAACACTGCCAGGCATCCTAAAAAAAACATATTCAAATGAAGCAAATTTATCGAGTGCGGCATGATTATGCCGAGGTATGTATTCACTTTAGCAGTGTGATCTTGCATACTGTCTCATAATCTTTTACTGTACTGTAATATGTATACTAGATCTACACTGAACTACATAATTTTGCTTGACACTGTTTTTCAGAGAGTTTTACGAATGGATGGAGAGGAGATCCAGCATGAGTTCATTTACGTAGATGAGGCTGGGTTCAACCTGACGAGAACACGAAGGAGGGGAAGAAACATCATTGGCCACAGGGCTATAGTCAATGTCCCAGGGCAACGTGGGGGTAATATAACACTCTGTGCAGCCATTACACAGAATGGTGTCCTCCACCCCAGGCCCATATGGGCCCTTACAACACAGCACTCATACTTACATTCTTGGACCAATTGCACAACATAACAGCAGCAAATCAAATCGATCATATGCAATACATTGTTGTCTGGGACAGCGTGTCTTTCCACCGCTCTGCTCTGGTTCAGAACTGGTTTCAGCAACATCCACATTTCACCATCCTATATCTTCCACCATACTCTCCATTCCTCAACCCTATAGAAGAGTTTTTCTCGGCATGGCGGTGGAAGGCTGAGGTACCCCTCATCCAATCCATGGAGGAGGCCTGTGACCAGATGGAGGTAGCAGCAATGCAAGGATGGATTCATCATTCAAGACGTTTCTTCCCAAGGTGTCTTGCTAATAACAACATTGCCTGCGATGTTGATAATTCTCTGGCCAGATCCAGCTAGGCGAAGAGACAATGTCTAGTTATTTTTTTTATTTTTTTTAACTTACAATACGTAAAGTGACGTTTGGTTACAGTATTATGAATCTCCATGTCAACAGTTTGGGCGTGTTGAGAAACAAATGAGTTTCTTCAGTCTGCAACATTGGTCTTGTGTAGTGTTTGGTGAATTTACATTATATTTGTACTTTGTTGATAGTAGCCTACTCTAATCATAGGGAAGTAGTGGAAGTGCTAAAAGTGTTTTGGGTTTATCACAGCAGAGTGTAACTTGTGCAAACAGAGTATAGTAATGTGAAACGTGTGTTTCATATGGTAACAAAGTGTGGTTTTTATAAAGAAGTGTATAGTTTTTACAAGAGTGTTTAATTTTGCAAAGGATCTGTAGTGTTTTGCTAATTGGGTGTGTGGTTGTGCTAATTGGGTGTGTGGTTGTGCTAATTGGGTGTAGTGTTTTGAAAACACGGCCCTGTTTTGAAAATCGTGCTTAAGCAATCAAAAAAAACTGTATTAAAATAACCATGGACACTTACCACGCCACATATTGGTCCTCCGATCCTTCTCGCCTCTCCTCTTCAGAGGAAGAGGAGGAAATCCCTTACAGTTCTGGTCCAAAACTGGTTTTCCACCCATACACAATTTGTAGTTTTATACCTACCCCCATATTCACCTTTTCTAAATCCCGTAGAGGAATTCTTCTCAGCCTGGCGCTGGAAAGTGTATGATCGCCAACCCTATGCCCGCATGCCGCTTCTCCAGGCAATGGAGGACGCATGTGGGGACATAGAGGTGGCCTCTGTCCAAGGTTGGATATGCCACACTAGGAGATACTTCCCTTGATGTTTGGCAAGAGAGAACTTATCTTGTGATGTGGACGAAGTATTGTGGCCAGACCCAGGCCGGAGAAGAGATGAAGCTTAGCACTGGTGACTGCCCCCCTACCAATTCCAGGACTGACCCCCCCCCCCCTGGGACCCCACACACACAATTGTTGTCTTTACTGTATTCTAAAGAATATACTTTTGGTTTACATATGTTTATGGTTTTGTTGTATGCTACTGTATACAACAGTAATGTTTGGCCGAATAAATATTTTCTGTTTCTACATTGCATTGGTGTTTACAGTGTACTTGTTACCCCTCTCAGCAGATTACTTTCACTGTAGAACATTGTATAGAAATGTAGATATAAGCCTATGAAAGACCAAAGAGCTTTAGATTTAGAACAACAGTGTTTACATGGTATATCCAAAAATGTACTATTATGAAAGCAATGTTTGCCATTTGATGCAAATGCTTCATTCTGACGTGTTTATGCCATTTTGAATGCAGTGTTACATTTTGAAGGAGATGTGAGGCATTTTGCATTTTGTGTGTGCAGTTTTGGGAATTGTGTGTAGAGTTTTGAAAAAAGGAGACAGTTTTGAAAACGTGTGTAAGCAGTTGGAAAAAACTGCAATATCTGTTTACAATTTGGTTCAGAGTCAAAAATACCTAATACCGTTCGTATGCCATTCCTCTTTTGGAGTTGATAAAGTTGTTCAACATACTCTAATTCCTACATGTTTATATCACACAAGGACAAGTCATTTTAGCAACAAGAAATAGTATGGATTGTGCCTTAAACATTGTTGGAGAGCAACACCAAAGTAGAAAGAGAAGCCATGTCTCATTAAGTGAGTGTATGTCTACATGAGATGAGTTCAACAGAAACGTTAACATCCATTCACAGCTATAAAGACTCAAATGGAATGCATTTACAAAAATAATACATTTATTGCAAAAGAATCATCTTTGAATGTAACAGAATCATCTTGTATCTCTAAAACCCAGAACTAAAGAAGTGGGTGTGTGTGCATGTGTGTGTGTGTATCAGGACACAATCCTAGAGAGGTGTGTAACATCTGGAAAGACTTCAAATGAACACTTTTTACAAAAGCAAAGACTGGAACTGCACTACAGGTGTGAGATTTGGTAGATGAAGATACCATAGGTGATGAAGAGGAATTATTCAAGCAATAAGTATCCTGATTTAATCTCCCTCGCTTAACAGCAAAAAAAAACAATATTGTTTGTCTTGTTGAACAAGCATTGGCTTGCTACAAATGCACCTTATAACATAATTATACAATTGTAAAGAGCTTATAGAGTAGCTTCATGAGTTTACAGATAAACAATGAACCTGTTGTTCTAATGTAAATATTTTCAAATCTATCTAACTGCTAACACAAACTACATTTGCCAAGAAACAAACTCAGACTATGTACAGATTATTTTAGCCTTTTATTTCGGTTCGTTTTTAGATTTTTACTTGAAATTCAGTTTAGTTTCAGTATGTTTTCAGACTTGATTTACTAGTTTTTCTTTAGTTTCAGTTTGACAAAAACACGTATATTTAATTTCTATCAGTTTTAGTGTTAGTGATAGGGACAGAAATTAGCCTATGCGTGGGAGGCTAGGAGCCGTTTATGTGTTGTAGACCTATAGTTTTTTTGGGGGGGGATGTCACTTCCTGCTACTGGTGGGCAGTAATACATGAGGTGATGGGCCAGGACCATAGACTTGGATAGACATAACGTCTCTGTATCGGTGTCCCGGTGGCATCTGTGAGTGCATGGGCAGTGCCATTGAGGCCAGCTCCTCTTGAAATAGTACATTTTCTTCTTTACGAGTAACATTTATTTACTGATCCCTCCTGATGACCCTGCTGTCACGACTCCAACCAGGTCATCAGGAGGGATCAGCCAATGAAGTTGGACGTCCGGCCCAGTTGCCTAAATCAAAATGGCAAAAGTCCGCCAGAGGATTCCATATAACTCAATGGCCAGGACATTTGGTTAGGTTTAAATTCTAAAACAATCTTAAAGTGACTTGGATTTTAAAGGATTTAAAGGATAAGCACCCAGACTGGTGCAAGAAATATGGTGGAAGGAAACTCTCTTGCCCATGTTTACACCAATCTGTTACTATACAACTTTAGTAGTAGATGCAAGAAGAATCAAGTATCTTTACCTCTATCGGAAGAAAGAGAGAGGAAAAAACAGCCAGAGAATTCATGGCACATTTGACATGTCATGTTTATGTAATAATAAACGTGTACCACTGTCTAACACCTTCAAATAGGGTAAATAAAAACTGCTGCAACAAGAGCAAAAACATAGGCAATGCAACGCTTCTTTGCAAATCCAGTGTGTGTGTGTGTGTGTGTGTGTGTGTGTGTGTGTGTGTGTGTGTGTGTGTGTGTGTGTGTGTGTGTGTGTGTGTGTGTGTGTGTGTGTGTGTGTGTGTGTGTGTGTGTGTGTGTGTGTGTGTGTGTGTGTGTGTGTGTGTGTGTGTGTGTGTTTCTTTTCAACCAAACAAGATTTTCTGGTTAACTTCAGGAAGTCTCCATTCCAGAGAGGGGGTTTCTCAAGCCTGATGACAGACTAAATATTCTCTCCACCAACACTTGGGATGAAGGGGCACAAACCAGATCCAGTGCCTCAGGGCGCAGCTTTGGATACACAGTTATCCTTGCCTGCCAGATCTGGAGAGGTGACTCTGTAAACATGCTCCCCTTTACCTTTTCCAGGTATTTACATATTCCCACATTTAATGCCCTGCCAGGTTGACCCTCCGACTGGACAGTGACCTCAGACACAATCTTCAACCGACTTTTTATTCCGTTTTGTTATTTTTAATTTTATGAAAAAGGAAGCAATATTTCTGAACAACTGTGGTCGAGATCTATGCTGGATTCAATGTGCTGGCATCTTGCAGAGGTCCTGCTGCTCCAAGGCTGTACTTTCTGATTTGCTGAAGTACAAAAGACTCTGCATCCCTCATCAGTGGCTCCATTTCTGTTGAGCGATGTGCCAGAGACCCACTTGTGTCCATCAGGCAAGCTGCTGTAGGGGTTGGATGGAAGTTGGCTGCCAGATTATTCATTATGCATGCAAAGCGCTCACGCGGTGACTTCAGGAAGACCTGTGCCAACTGTTTTGCAACAGTAGTTGACTGCAAGTGTGCCTCAAGGTTGAGATGGCATGGCACCACATCAGACAACGACTGGCTGTCAGTTTGAAGTTGGTCGGTGTGGATTGCGTACGGTTCTAGCAACTTCACAAGCTGATCTAGCTTGGTCCAGTCACTGGTCAGCCCTCAGATTTCTTCACTATTATCTAGTGATAGCTAGTGATAGTAATGCACAAGCTAGGCCTATTTGAAACATCGGGAATCTACTTGCAGCATTTACCCGCCAGATCCAGAAGCTCGAAAACCGCATTAGAAAAAAAAGCTTGAATACTCTGTTTGGTTAGAAGGAAAAAACAAAAACTAAACATAATTTATGATGGTTTTTATTTTATTTTTGTTTGTTTTACAGTCAAAGATAATAGATAATAGTTTCAGTATAGTTATTTTTCAGTTACTGAATGTTATTTTATGTTAACTATAATAACCTTGTTTCTACCTAGCCCTCATTATCAGTCATTTTAATGGCATGTCAACATCTCTCAGAAGTAAACACACATTCTCTCATAAGGATGAGGCAATTAGTGAAGAGTAAATGTGCAGTTCATCTCTGGGTCAAGATGGTGAATTAACTCAACAAAACAGAAGGATGTTCACTTCCTAATTAGAGCGGCAACCAGTAAACCACCTCTAATTCACCTGTAAATATTCAAGACATATAAGAGCAGCAGGTTGTCTTGACATTTTAAGATGATTTCATTCCTGAGAAGAAAAAAACAACATCCTAAATTTGTGACAATTAGTCCTGAAAATGTCCTTTATTACCTCCATGATCACTACATGAACTGTAAAAGGTGGAATTGTGTTAAAATGAGGTCTATTCCACACATACCCAACACAATAACAACATTATTACCAATACATTAGTGTTTTGTCTGCAAAAGGAGGAAAATATGATGATACTAATTCAGATTGGGGTTGTTCACGTCAATGTTCAACGGCAGACTGTGCAGTAATTTAATCCAGTTATTGTTTGCCGCTGTGGCAGGATACGAGGTGACACTGTTTGAAAGCAATTCATCAAATCTCTTCTCCTATTTCTGTGTGTGTTGTGCCTCCTCAAGAGGTGTCTGTGTAGTTCCTTCATAGCTGATAATAAACGAATGTATCCCCCATTATTCTTTAGTAGCTATCCCAGGAAAAGATGAAGGGATCTTATTATTGTGATGAGAGTCTAGGTTGTGAGCCATATAGCAACACTTGGAGAGTGCATTAGGGACTGTTATTATGTATTTGTGAGAAGCCATTTGTCACAGCGAACCCAGAGTGGTGCCGTTAATAATTCCAGGTCTCGTCAGGCTTTAGTTAATTACATTTAATGCACTGGCTTGCCCTGGCTCACAACATGTTATTTGGTTAAAACCTGTTGCGTAGGAGACTCATAGCCTTAATGCTACATTATCCACATGATCTCTGATTTGAATTACAAATGAGCTCAGCCTCGGAGAGGTTAACTGTGAGTCAGAGAGCTCAACCAGAGCAAAGCAACAGGTTCTGTCCAAGGTGTTGTGAAAGATAAATTCAGCAAGCTAATTCTGTTTTGATGACCTGTCAGTTATCTGTCACATTAGAGATCTTCTGTGAGGTGAACTATGTAGGGGCATGCCTGCCTTGTGTTTGTGAAAAATACGTGACAAATATGGAACAGTAGCTGATTCAGTCATAAGGGTACGATAGGTTACATCTGAGGGTTTGGCCCACATTTCCAAAAAAAACATTAAACCCAGTGGAAAATACAGGGATCTGCCAAAATAAATGAAACACTTGAGTAAATGAGGGTTATGGCGGCTGTTATGGTGCGGGGGTGCATTTTCCTGGCATGTTCCACTCAAACCCTTGGAGGGAAAGGTAAACGCCAACAAATACACAGCCATTCTGAGTGATCACCTTCAACCTATGGTGAATAATTTCTATCCTGATGGGAGTGGTCTCTTCCAGGATGACAATGGCCCCATCCACAGTGCACGAGTGGTCACTGAATGATTTGATGAGCGTTTTCCACCACCATCAACAAAACACCAAATTATGGAATTTATTGTGGGGAAAATGGTGTCGCAATTCCTCCAATAGAGTTCCAGAGACTTGTGGAATCGATGCCAAGGAGCATTGAAGATGTGGCCCAACGCCCTATTAAGAAACCTTATGTTAGTGTTTCCTTTATTTTGGCAGTTACCTGTATGTCAGTCAGAGAACTATTATTGTGTTTGTACACTCTGATCTGCAGATCAAAATCAGATGGGAACACAGCATAGCAATCAATTCAATGTTAGCAAAGAACAAACATCATTGACATGTATTACTAATTGTCTGTGTGAAATTAAAACATAATAACTGCAATGTTTCGGACGATTCAGACCTTCTCAAGTGCTTAAGAATTGCTAAGAAATAAATAGATTTTTCAAAAGGAAAAAATACATGACCTCTTCCTATTCTCTTCTCCAGTGCAGCTCTCCCATCTCATCTCGCTCCTGCCTCCCCTCTGCTGACTCTGGCAGTCAGTCATTCCAGGGCCATGTTTTAGAGACTATTAAAGATGAATGCTCACTTCAGTCCAAAGTACAATGACCGTGTGTAAACAATGAGACTGGCTATTCCATCTCTTTCCCACCCTCTCCCCAAACATGGACACTGTTTTGGGGAGAGGGTTGGAGGAAGGGAGGGACCAAAACCCAAAATGCACACAATGTAGGACTTTTCTGTTATTTCAACAGTAAAATACTGTAAAATGCACAGTAAAATACTGTAAATCTGTTTTACAGCATTAATGCTGTAGATTGCACTGCATTATGGGTAAGATGCTGAAAAAATACTGTTATTAACTGTAATTGGAAGTGTCCTGGAAAATGACTCTAACATACTGTATTTATTTCAGTAATATGTCTAATGTAGATTCAAATGATCAGTTCCATGCGCCAAGTATGATGACCAATGTATTATTAAGGGGATAGCCCCTACTAAAGTTTTAATACACCAGTTGTCACGCCCTGACCTTAGAGAGCCTTTTTATGTCTCTATTTGGTTTGGTCAGGGTGTGATTTGGGTGGGCATTCTATGTTCCTTTTTCTATGTTTTTGTATTTCTATGTTTTGTCCGGGTACGGTTCTCAATAAGGGACAGCTGTCTATCATTGTCTCTGATTGGGAATCATACTTAGACAACCATTTTCCCTTCTGTCATTGTGGGATGTTAGCTTTGTTAGTGGGACTATAGCCCTGTAAGCTTCACGGTCGTTTTTGTATTTATTGTTTTGTTGGCGACATTTTAAATAAAAGGAAAATGAATGCTCACCACGCTGCAATTTGGTCTACTTCTTACGACGGCCGTGACACCAGTGGCAAACATGATATTCTCTTACCCAATTTAAAATAAGTACCACTTTGGAACCAACATCGGAGAATACATGTTTGTGGAGGGGCGTGGTTTATATTGCTAGATAGCTACTCTACCAGTGCCCAAAATTTGACTGTAGGGTGCCAGCAAATATATTTAAAAGTTTACACTATTCGTTTATGGCAAAGATACGTATGTCTTCCTTTTCATCCGTGCCAAGTGTTAGCTAGTTATTGTCTAGCTAGGTCTTCAGCCAGCATGGAAGAAAAAGGTGGAGGGGGGGGGGGTCAAATCTGACACAGTTGTCATGTCAACACATCCATCAGTGCTGCTGTGAACCACATCACAGGAGACATATCAAACCTCTGTGGCGCAGTGGTAACTCTGTGGCGCAGTGGTAACTCTTTGGCTTGGTAGCCTATAATCAGTTGCAATAACAGATTGTCCAGTAGAGGTCGGTGTTTGAAAGCAGCTTAGAATCTAAGAAAGCACCGGAACCACAGTATAATTACTGGTATCTCGCATTTTGCAACACATGGTTTAAAAAAAGCACATGTTCAAACTAAGCTTTGGACGTCATTGATAATGTACGTCTGATAGAGTGATACCCACATCGGTACACTGCTTTGAAGTTGGCTGCTTAGCAATTTTGACGCATGCCTCGGAGCTCTGGTATCAAACGTAACATCACTACTGCACACTGCATTCAAGTGTCTTGACATACACTACCGGTCAAAAGTTTTAGAACACCTACTCATTCAAGGGATTTTCTTTCTTTTTACTATTTTATACATTGTAGAATAATAGTGAAGACATCAAAACTATGAAATAACACATATGGAATCATGTAGTAACCCACATTTCTTTCAATATAATTTGAGATTCTTCAAATAGCCGCCCTTTGCCTTGATGACAGCTTTATACAGTCTTGGCATTCTCTCAACCAGCTTCATGAGGTAGTCAACTGCAATGCATTTCAATTAACAGGTTAAAAGTTCAATTGTGGAATTTCTTTCCTTCTCTATGCATTTTAGCTAATCAGTTGTGTTGAGACCGGGTATACAGAAGATAGCCTTATTTGGTAAAAGACCAAATCCATATGACAAGAACAGCTCAAATAAGCAAAGAGAAACCACAGTCCATCATTACTTTAAGACATGAAGGTTAGTCAATACGGAACATTTCAAGAACTTTTAAAGTTTCTTCAAGTGTAGTCGCAAAAACCATTAAGTGCTATGATGAAACTGACTCTCATGAGGACCGGCACAGGAATGGAAGACCAAGAGTTACCTCTGCTGCAGAGGATAAGTTCATTAGATTTACCAGCCTCAGAAATTTCAGCCAAAATAAATGCTTCACAGAGTTTAATTAACAGACACATCTCAACATCAACTGTTCAGAGGGGAATGTGTGAATCAGGCCTTCGTGGTCGAAATGCTGCAAAGAAAGAACTACTAAAGGAAACTAATAAGAAGAAGAGACTTGGCCAAGAAACACGCGCAATGGACATTAGACCGGTGGAAATTTGTCCTTTGATCTGGAGTCCAAATTGGAGATCTTTGGATCCCACCGCCGTGTCTTTGTGGGAGCGAATGGATGATCTCTGCATGTGTATTTACCACCGTGAAGAATGGAGGAGGAGGTGTCATGGTGCGGGGATGCTTTGCTTGTGACACTTTGTGATTTATTTAGAATTCAAGGCACACTTAACCAGGATGGCTAATACAGCACTCTGCAGTGATACGCCATCCCATCTGGTTTGGGCTTAGTGGGACTATCATTTGTTTTTTTCAACAGGACAATGATCCAACACACCTCCAGGCTGTGTAAGGGCTATTTGACCAACAAGGAGAGTGATGGAATGCTGCATCAAATTGAGATGGTTTGGGATGAGTCTGACCGCAGCGTGAAGGAAAATCAGCCAACAAGTGCTCAGCATATGTGGGAAATCATTCAAGACTGCTGTTAAAGCATTCCAGGTGAAGCTGGTTGAGAGAAAGCCAAGAGCGTGCAAAGCTGTCATCAAGTTAAAGGGTGGCTATTTGAAGAATCTCAAATATAAAATAGATTTTGATTTGTTTAGCACTTTTTTGGTTCTTACATGATTCCATATGTGTTATTTCATAGTTTTTACATCTTCTATTATTCTACAATGTAGAAAATAGTAAAAATGAAGAAAAACCCTTGAATGAGTAGGTGGTCTAACACTTTTGACCGGTAGTGTATGTGTTTCAACGAGCTGTCAGTCGAGGCGACTCGCGAATATAAGTTACCGACACACTCTTTTTAAAATTCCTGGTAGTTAGAAAAAGTAATTTTCCAACAACAGACAAATCACCCCCAAAAAATTATATTTCAGTCATTTAAAGGCTTTTTTAATATATATTTTTACATGGGAATCAGAATGGCTGTGCAATACCTTTAACATATGTTGGCAATATAACAAAACAGAATGACATTTACTCTCATGGGTGACCAAAATGAACTGTCTGAAAGCCACACCCCTACTAAGCCACACTTCCTGACTTCTGATCTGACCCGGTGTATCATAGCTCAAGAACCCAACTAAGTGACCCAACCGGGTCAAAAATAAGCCAACGTGTTTTCTGTCCACTATTTACCCGGCGCTGGGTTGTTTTTAACCCAGCATTTCTTGGTTGTTTTTAACCCAGCATTTCTTTGAGTGTGTGTGCCGAAACCGTTTCTCAGGACTTCAATGGTGGAGGAGAGGATGGACAGTGGGGGTGGAGGTATGAAAGGGAGGTAAGAAGGGAGGGTTGTCAAGGGTCTGGGAGGTGTACTGAAGATCTGGGTCATGTCGTTCCAGAGAGAAAGGTTAGCCTCTTGCCAGAACCAACGAGAGCAATCAACGATTTATTACTTTTAATTAAAGAAGATGACTGCTGCACTGCTGGTCTCTCTCTGTCTCTCTCTCTCCATCTCTATTTCACTCTCTCTCTTCATTTCTTTTCTTCTTTCTCTCATCCTTCCTTCCCTCTTCTTGGCAAGTTTTCTCCGATCATCGTTGAGAAGAAACACACACAGAGAGAGAGAGAGAGAGAGAGAGAGAGAGAGAGAGAGAGAGAGAGAGAGAGAGAGAGAGAGAGAGAGAGAGAGAGAGAGAGAGAGAGAGAGAGAGAGAGAGAGAGAGAGAGAGAGAGAGAGAGAGAGAAAGAGAATAAATAAACATGAAAGAGAAAGGGCATTTAGCACTCATCTACCACATGAGGTGCAGAATTATCATCATCAGATTAATTACGTTTCCACACTGGGGTTAGAGAGAGAACTGAGCGTGACATTCTCAGGAGATGAGAGAGAGAGAGAGAGAGAGAGAGAGAGAGAGAGAGAGAGAGAGAGAGAGAGAGAGAGAGAGAGAGAGAGAGAGAGAGAGAGAGAGGGGGGAGGTAGAAAAGAGAGAGAGGGTAAAGGTGGCGGGAGTATGGTTCCTGTCCCAACATGCCTGAGAATACACACACAGCCCCAGGAGTACACGGCTATGCGTTATCTTATCCTTATATTAGGAAAATCTGGAAATATTATTTCTTGCTGTGTCTATCTTTGGAAATGATGCCAGTGGCACTCCACCTCACCCTCCCATGTGCTACAATGACGATTACCATGCCAGCATAAATGTACCATCCTATAAACGAACCTCAATCCCTTAAGATTCCAGCCGAACACAACAATGTGTTGTCTTTCTTCTCAACTCTGGTAGTTGATGACGACAAGACAGACATCTGTAGAGTCTCGCTTTCAGCCCGCTGAAATATTGACCTCTGACCCTGGTTTGAAGCGGTGGGTGAGGTCACACGTTGATCCCCAGGGGTCAGGGCTGAATGAGGTGTGATGACGACTTTAAGCAGGAAGACAGGAAGGCTGTGTGACAAGACAGGAGGGTGAACAGACAGCATGGTTTATGTCCTGTGTGTGTGTGTGTGTGTGTGTGTGTGTGTGTGTGTGTGTGTGTGTGTGTGTGTGTGTGTGTGTGTGTGTGTGTGTGTGTGTGTGTGTGTGTGTGTGTGTGTGTGTGTGTGTGTGTGTGTGTGTGTGTGTGTGTGTGTGTGTGTGACAGGAGGGTGGACAGACAACATGGTTTCTATCAACAGTCCCTCAGTGGTTCCTGTTGTTGATCAGTCAGATGAGAGCTGGTGCCTAAAGCAGACAGAACCAGAACAGACCTGATCAGACCATATCTGATGTCATACAACTGAAATGGGTTTATATGATGTTCGCATGTGGTTTACATGGTGTTCATACGCATGTGGTTTGCATTTGGCTTACATGGTGTATGCATGTGGTTTACATGGTGTTCGCATGTGGTTTTCATGGTGTTCGCATGTGGTTTACATGGTGTTCGCATGTGGTTTACATGGTGTTCGCATGTGGTTTACATGGTTTATATGGTGTTCGCATGTTTATATGATGTTCGCATGTGGTTTACATGGTGTTCGCATGTGGTTTACATGTGGTTTATGGTGTCGCATGTGGTTTATATGATGTGCATGTGGTTTACGCATGTGGTTTATGTGGTTTACATGGTGTTCGCATGTGGTTTACATGGTGTTCATGGTGTTCGCATGTGGTTTATATGGTTCGCATGTGGTTTACATGGTGTTCGCATGTGGTTTATATGATGTTCATGTGGTTTACATGGTGTTCGCATGTGGTTTATATGATGTTTTATATGATGTTCATGTGGTTTACATGGTGTTCGCATGTGGTTTATGTATTTCGCATGTGGTTTATGGTGTTCGCATGATGTGTTCGCATGTGGTTTACATGGTGTTCGCATGTGGTTTACATGGTGTTCGCATGTGGTTTACATGGTGTTCGCATGTGGTTTACATGTGTTTACATGGTGTTCGCATGTGGTTTATATGATGTTTGCATGTGGTTTACATGTATTTCGCATGTGGCTTATATGGTGTTCGCATGTGGTTTATATGATGTTCGCATGTGGTTTACATGGTGTTCGCATGTGGTTTATATGATGTTCGCATGTGGTTTATATGATGTTCGCATGTGGTTTACATGGTGTTCGCATGTGGTTTACATGGTGTTCGCATGTGGTTTATATGTGTTCGCATGTGGTTTACATGGTGTTCGCATGTGGTTTATATGATGTTTGCATGTGGTTTACATGTATTTCGCATGTGGCTTATATGATGTTCGCATGTGGTTTACATGGTGTTCGCATCAGCTTTCTATTTTCAAAGAGTAACATGAGTAACACTAATTGGTTACTTATTGTTTGTGTTGTGTTGCAACTTGTTTTTCAGGAGCTTGTAAATCCTCTTTCTTTGGGCAGCTGTAACAAGGGCTGGGCATTCTTCTCACATATTTTTGGATGATAATGTTGCAAACCAGAAGGAATAAGTAGGCCCGCCGTATTTCAGCAGACAACGCTTACACCTCCTCGCACGTTTCTCTGCGCTTATACCTCTTTGATTGGACAAACTGCCATAACTAGTTCTTACCAATCAGCCACGCCCATTTCTCCCAGCCTTCATTGAGGTTTTGACACCTCTCCACCATCTCTGCTAATCTGCCTTGTAAACATTAATAGCATCCCCAGTCGGAGCTGTGGAGAGTGTGCATGTGCTCTGCACGTTGGAGGCTGAGAGAGACAGGTATAAAATGAAGTGTCGCCATATAGCCTGTGAAGCGCTTATCCCACGCCAGCAGCCCAATCTCCCAGACATGTTTTAATTATGCCGTTATTATTTCCAAATCAAATCAAATGAAGTACACAGCTTTGGAGATGTTATCGTAGGTGGAGCGAAATGTTTGTGTTTCTAGCTCCAACAATGCAGTAATACCTAGCAAAACAAAGGGAAAAACCCCACAATACACACATAATCCAGAAAGATATATATATATACTGTATAATAACAATAATAATAATAATAACGAGCAACGTCAGAGACCGTATTATAAATATATACAGTACTTATTCAAAAAAAGATTCTACATTGTAGAATAATAGTGAAGACACATCAAAACTATGAAATAACACATGGTGTCATGTAGTAACCAAAAAGGTGTTAAACAAATCAAAATATATTTTCGATTCCTCAAGATTCCTCAAAGTAGCCACGCTGTGTCGATGACAGCTTTGCACACTCCTGGCATTGTCCAAACATTTTACTGTTACTGTATATATACTGTACATATTATTGTGTGTAAAGACAGTATGGAATAGAAATGGTGTGTACATCAGTAATTAGATAGGATGAGCCATGACTGATATACAGTATACTGTTAATACAGTATCAAGTGGGTAAAACAGTATGTAAACACTATTAAAGTGACCAGTGTTCAATGACTCTATGTACATAGGGCAGCAGTCTCTAAGGTGCAGGGTAGAGTACTGGGTGATAGCCGGCTGGAACAGTGACTAAGGCTCAGGGCAGGGTACTGGGTGATAGCCGGCTGGAACAGTGACCAAGGCTCAGGGTAGAGTACTGGGTGATAGCCGGCTGGAACAGTGACTAAGGCTCAGGGCAGGGTACTGGGTGATAGCCGGCTGGAACAGTGACTAAGGCTCAGGGCAGGGTACTGGGTGATAGCCGGCTGGAACAGTGACTAAGGCTCAGGGCAGGGTACTGGGTGATAGCCGGCTGGAACAGTGACTAAGGCTCAGGGCAGGGTACTGGGTGATAGCCGGCTGGAACAGTGACTAAGGCTCAGGGCAGGGTACTGGGTGATAGCCGGCTGGAACAGTGACTAAGGCTCAGGGCAGGGTACTGGGTGATAGCCGGCTGGAACAGTGACTAAGGCTCAGGGCAGGGTACTGGGTGATAGCCGGCTGGAACAGTGACTAAGGCTCAGGGTAGAGTACTGGGTGATAGCCGGCTGGAACAGTGACTAAGGCTCAGGGCAGGGTACTGGGTGATAGCCGGCTGGAACAGTGACTAAGGCTCAGGGCAGGGTACAGGGTGATAGCCGGCTGGAACAGTGACTAAGGCTCAGGGCAGGGTACTGGGTGGAGGCCGGCTAGTGGTGACTGTTTGACGGTCTGATGACCTAGAAATAGAGGCTGTATGTCAGTCTCTCGGTCCCAGCTTTAATGCACCTGTACTGTCTCCGCCTTTTAGATGATAGCAGGGTGAACAGGCCGTGGCTCGGGTGGCTGAGGTCCTTGATGATCTTCTTGGCCTTCCTGTGACACCGGGTGCTGTAGATGTCCTGTAGTGCAGGCAGTGTGCCTCCGGTGGCGCGTTGGGCTCACCGCACCACCCTCTGGAGAGCTCTGGAGAACCCACTGTGAATTTCCTATTCCAGACAGTGATCCAGCACCACAGGATGCTCTCACTGGTGCATCTCAAATCAAATCAAATCAAATGTTATATGTCACATACACATGGTTAGCAGATGTTAGTGCTAGTGTAGCGAAATGCTTGTGCTTCTAGTTCCGACAATGCAGTAATAACCAACAAGTAATCTAGCTAACAATTCCAAACCTACTACCTTATAGACACAAGTGTAAGGGGATAAATAATATGTACATAAGATATATGAATGAGTGATGGTACAGAGCGGCATAGGCAAGATACAGTAGATGGTATTGAGTGCAGTATATACATATGAGATGAGTATGTAAACAAAGTGGCATAGTTAAAGTGGCTAGTGATACATGTATTACATAAGGATGCAGTAGATGATATAGAGTACAGTATATACGTATACATATGAGATGAATAATGTAGGGTATGAAAACATTATATTAGGTAGCATTGTTTAAAGTGGCTAGTGATATATTTTACATAATTTCCCATCAATTCCAATTATTAAAGTGGCTGGAGTTGAGTCAGTATGTTGGCCGCAGCCACTCAATGTTGGTGGTGGCTGTTTAACAGTCTGATGGCCTTGAGATAGAAGCTGTTTTTCAGTCTCTCGGTCCCAGCTTTGATGCACCTGTACTGACCTCGCCTTCTGGATAATAGCAGGGTGAACAGGCAGTGGCTCGGGTGGTTGTTGTCCTTGATGATCTTTATGGCCTTCCTGTGACATCGGGTGGTGTAGGTGTCCTGTAGGGCAGGTAGTTTGCCCCCGGTGATGCGTTGTGCAGACCTCACTACCCTCTGGAGAGCCTTACGGTTGTGGGCGGAGCAGTTGCCGTACCAGGCGGTGATACAGCCCGACAGGATGCTCTCGATTGTGCATCTGTAGAAGTTTGTGAGTGCTTTTGGCGACAAGCCGAAAATCTTCAGCCGAATTTCTTCAGCCTGCTGAGGTTGTAGAGGCGCTGTGTGGGTGGACCAATTCAGTTGGACCAATTGTGGACCAATTCAGTTTGTCTGTGATTGTTACGGTTTTCTTCCGTCGAAGGAGAGTCGGACCAAAATGCAGCGTGGTAATTTCCATACATGTTTATTGAACGACAAAAAACACAAACAATACAAAAAAAACAAACGGAACGTGAAAACCTATACAGCCTATCTGGTGACTACAAACACAGAGACAGGAACAATAACCCACAAAACACTCAAAGAATATGGCTGCCTAAATATGGTTCCCAATCAGAGACAACTATAATCACCTGCCTCTGATTAAGAACCGCCTAAGGCAACCATAGACTTTCCTAGACAACCCTACTCAGCCACAATCCCAATACCTACTAAAACCCCAATACAAAAACACATCACAAAATAAACCCATGTCACACCCTGGCCTGACCAAATAAATAAAGAAAACACAAAATACTAAGACCAAGGCGTGACAGTGATGTGTACGCCGAGGAACTTAAAACTTACTACCCTCTCCACTACTGTTCCATCGATGTGGATAGGGGGTGTTCCCTCTGCTTTTTCCTGAAGTTCACAATCATCTCCTTAGTTTTGTTGACGTTGAGTGTGAGGTTATTTTCCTGACACCACACTCCGAGGGCCCTCACCTCC
Organism: Oncorhynchus gorbuscha; assembly: GCF_021184085.1. Classification (NCBI taxonomy): domain Eukaryota; kingdom Metazoa; phylum Chordata; class Actinopteri; order Salmoniformes; family Salmonidae; genus Oncorhynchus; species Oncorhynchus gorbuscha. The sequence goes on from NC_060173.1 coordinate 80,767,181, forward strand.
TCCCTGTAGGCCGTCTCGTCGTTGTTGGTAATCAAGCCTACCACTATTGTGTCGTCCGCAAACTTGATGATTGAGTTGGAGGCGAGCGTGGCCACGCAGTCGTGGGTGAACAGGGAGTACAGGAGAGGGCTCAGAACGCACCCTTGTGGGGCCCCAGTGTTGAGGATCAGCGGGGTGGAGATGTTGTTGCCTACCCTCACCACCTGGGGGCGGCCCATCAGGAAGTCCAGTACCCAGTTGCATAGAGCGGGGTCGAGACCCAGGGTCTCAAGCTTGATGACGAGCTTGGAGGGCACAATGGTGTTAAATGCCGAGCTGTAGTCGATGAACAGCATTCTCACATAGGTATTCCTCTTGACCAGATGGGTTAGGGCAGTGTGCAGTGTGGTTGAGATTGCATCGTCTGTGGACCTATTTGGCGGTAAGCAAATTGGAGTGGGTCTAGGGTGTCAGGTAGGGTGGAGGTGATATGGTCCTTGACTAGTCTCTCAAAGCACTTCATGATGACGGAAGTGAATGCTACGGGCGGTAGTCGTTTAGCTCAGCTACCTTAGCTTTCTTGGGAACAGAAACAATGGTGGCCCTCTTGAAGCATGTGGGAACAACAGAATGGGATAGGGATTGATTGAATATGTCCGTAAACACACCAGCCAGCTGATCTGCGCATGCTCTGAGGGCGCGGCTGGGGATGCCGTCTGGGCCTGCAGCCTTGCGAGGGTTGACACATTTAAATGTTTTCCTCACGTCGGCTGCAGTGAAGGAGAGTCCGCATGTTTTAGTTGCGGGCAGTGTCAGTGGCACTGTATTGTCCTCAAAGCGGGGAAAAAAGTTATTTAGACATCCTGGTCCGTGACGGTGCTGGTTTTCTTTTTGTAATCCGTGATTGACTGTAGACCCTGCCACATACCTCTTGTGTCTGAGCTGTTGAATTGAGATTCTACTTTGTCTCTATACTGATGCTTAGCTTGTTTGATTGCCTTGCGGAGGGAATAGTTACACTGTTTGTATTCGGTCATGTTTCCAGTCACCTTGCCCTGATTAAAAGCAGTGGTTCGCGCTTTCAGTTTCACGCGATTGCTGCCATCAATCCACGGTTTCTGGTTTGGGAATGTTTTAATCATTGCTATGGGAACGACATCTTCAACGCACGTTCTAATGAACTCGCACACCGAATCAGCGTATTCGTCAATGTTGTCGTCTGACGCAATACGGAACATATCCTAGTCCACGTGATGGAAGCAGTCTTGGAGTGTGGAATCAGATTGGTCGGACCAGCGTTGAACAGACCTCAGCGCGGGAGCTTCTTGTTTTAGTTTCTGTCTGTAGGCAGGATCAGCAAAATGGAGTCGTGGTCAGCTTTTCCGAAAGGAGAAGTCTGTAGAAGTTTGTGAGGGTCTTAGCGGGCAAGACAAAATTCTTCAGCCTCCTGAGGTTGAAGAGGCGCTGTTGCGCCTTCCTCACTACGAGGTCTGTGTGACGGGACCATTTCAGGTTGTCAGTGATGTGCACGCCAGAGAACTTGAAGCTTTTAACCCTCTCCACTGCGGCCCCATCCATATGATTCCACATGCTCTCTCTGCTGTCTCCTGAAGTCCTCAATCAGCTCCTTCATTGGCAGTTATGCTTCAGTTATACTTCTTAGAAAGCATTTTTCTTAATATAAACCCAAACAGTCTAATCCTGCTCAGGATGTGGTCGGTCTGTCTGTGTGGTAGAGTGTCTGGGTAGTTCTATAGCTGCCACCGCTGTGGCACAAAGTACCCAGAAATCCCTCAAACCCAATCTCCTTGCCCCCTCTGATCACATTGGAGTCTGTCTGATGTAACTCCTGACTGGAATAGAAACTGCCTGTCTGTCTGTCGGCCTGTGTGTCTGTCAGGCTAAGCGACTGTGCGTCTGTGTGTCTTAATCTTGTGTCCCGGTCTCTGGTTGTGCTGTGATGAGATGTCTGTGCAGTGGAACTTGTTCCACAGGACCACACAGCACAGCAGTATCTCCCAGTCCCAGGAGCCATTTTGTAATCGTGTAGCCGGCATCCGTTGTTAGGTTTGTTTACATGTACACTCCCATCTCTGTGGCGAGGCAAGGAGGGTTTGTGTGTGTGTGTTTCTGTTTCTCTGTGGCGAGGAGGGTTTCCCTTGACAGAAAGACAGACACCTCTCCACACAGAGACATAACAAAAGCTTGGCTGCATGGGAAAAACCATTACAGATAATTAGCCTGCTGAGTGATGAAGGTGTTGAGTGATGCTGGCTACCAAAGAAAACAGACCACTGTCAATTACTGTAGATAAGGACCAATGGACTTAAATGTTGGAAGCAGTGTTATTCTTATTTGATGAACTAGGTGGTGGGAGAAAACTAAAATAGCACTGGAATGAGCTTCAACATTTATAATTATTTGTTGAGCGATAATTTCCCCATTTCAAATTAATAACGTTATCATGCTACTTTAATGCTAA